>NC_134407.1:61055146-61127646 GCF_038048845.1 Mixophyes fleayi | reverse complement strand
TATTTCATTCAAAATTCTTTGAAAACTGCACTTGAGTGCCAGAACTGGATCATAAAGCAATGGAAGAAGGGGGCCAGGTATGGTTTCATTTACATCATGTGGACGGCCGGGTGTGTGCATCATTCACCTTGGGAAGAGATGGCACCAGGATGCACTATGGGAAAAAGGCAAGCTGGCGGAGGCAGTGTGATGCTCTGGGTAATGTTCTGCTGGGAAACCTTGGGACCAGGAATTCACGTGGATGTTACTTTGACACCTACCTAAACATTGTTGCAGACCAAGTACACTACTTCACGACAACAGTATTCAATGATGGCAGTGGCCTCTTTCCGCAGGATATTATGCCTGCAAAAATTGTTCAGGAATGGTTTTAAGGATATGACAAAGAGTTCAAGGTGTTGACTTAACCTTCAAATTCCCAAGATTTCAATCCGGTCGAGCATCTGTGGGATGTGCTGGAAAAACAAGTCCGAGACATGGAGGTCCCACCTCGCAACTTACAGGACTTAAAGGATCTGCTGCTAGCGTCTTGGTGCCAGATACCACAGGACACCTTCAGATGTCTTGAAATGTGGTTCTAATTGTTCCAGTAAACTTTTATGTTACTTAATTGTAGGATAATTGAAAGGATATTTCTATGTACAATAATTTGCAATATTTTTTTAGGAATGTACTGTATATGCATTTTCTGCTATACTTATATAAAGTTTAACATTTCTTTGCATAACTTGTTATGGTTTCATACTCTGCACCTCATTGTGTTACATACAAGCACTTCAGCAATGCACTTTTTAAGTATATTGTGTTTACAAGTCTATAGAGGATTCTAGTTATAAAAAAATGCAGATTGTGTGTTAGGTTTGCATAACATATATGATCCCATGATCCTCTTTAGTCTGAGAGAGATGGACTGAAATGACCTGCGATGTTACAGACTTATAATGTGTTTTCAGGATATATGTTTCCAAGCACAAGTGAGATAGCTAGTAGTTTTTATTTATATAAAATGGCATGAATACTCAAGTAAAAGACTAAAAAAATGATATTATATATTCATAACCTTTTCAACACCAGAGGGCTTTCAATCCTTCCTATCCAGAGCAATTTTTACATTTTCAATTTCGTCGGGAATAATGTTTTTGTATATTGACAAAAAATGAAAACATTTATCATTTTTTGGGATGATAAATGCAACCCTTTTCTGTTAATATATTCTTATAAATATTATATATTAACTGTATTAATTAAGTGTATTACTTGTTTGTACAATATCCCAAATGGATCAGAATAGATCTGACAAAACAGCTGAAATAAATATTGTATCTTGTATGAATATATTCCGACAATTTTTGTCTGATGATATTTGTATCCATTAAACTTTAAGTCAAAAAAAATAAAACAGATTACCTATCACCCAATAATAAGTTCCTATTAGATATACCATTTGCGTATGGGCGCTTCAGCTTCCGCCCACAATTCAAAGGCATACTGGTAGGACATAATTAACCCAGATGGAGCTGCAGATCATGTGACCCACCAAACGTTTATTGGCAGAGGAGATACATGTGACTCAGCTGTTTACTATAAACAGTGCACAGAAGGATTCATCCATCATACCTCTGATGAAACAGCTTCTTGACAGCTGAGAAACGCATAAGGTGATTGGCAGCATATTTGGTGAAGTTTGAAGTTTGGTGTGTTTCAAATCCCAGGGGTTACTTCTTAATCTGCTTCCAGGAGATTTTTGCTTCACACCACTGGATCAATTGTGGGACTGATCTCTACGTTTTCTCTCTATATTGCTGCCTGATGAAACGGATGAGTATTATCTTTATCACGTGCAATATCTACTCTATGCGCGCTATGCAATGTTTTCAATCATTGGAAAGTTTATTCACACACAGTAGGGAGAATAGTGTTGCTTCAGCCTAGGAGAACTTTACATACAGTACCCTAAACCAGCGGTGATCATATATTATTATTCTTCTCTGGACAGTAGTGTTTTGAAGTTTACATTGATCCAACTCCATGGGTAATGCCATTGATGTTTTGTGTTTTTATCAATATTAATATAATGTATTAAATTTTTATATTTCATCTAAGCTTAGCACTCTCCTGCTTTTTTTGCATTGTACTGGAGTGACTGTTCCTCTAGTACATTGTAACATCATCACTGTTTTTTTGTTGACTCAAACTGTTTATAAGAAAGCCCCTGGCCTTGTATTAGATCTCTTTGACTGCAGACTACAAGACTGATGCTGGACCTGAGCCCAGGGGCGTAAGCGTAATGTATTATAGTTATTAAAAAGTTATTAAAGTTATACTTTCCTGTAAATTTTTATACCTTCTAATGCATCATCATGGTTTTCTGTAATCCTACTATCTTTTGCTATTAAATTTCTTTGTGCATTGGAACCACATTAATCGCATTGGACAATATTTATTGGTAGCGACAATACGAACATAACAAAACCTGTGAGTATTTCACATTCAGGTCAAATGTTTTGTCCTCCTGCTTTTAATTAGCTTTTCATACATGAATTAACTATTTTGTATCTTTAGATCACACAAGCCATTTGGGCCTGGCAGCCATTCTAAAAGACAATTCACTGTTGGAGCTCCAGCTCAAATTCCCTCAAGTCACCACTTAAACCGGGCACCATCACAACCTGATAGCCATAATCTGCTGGTGCAAGAGGCAAAGACATCACCCACTTAGCCCTGTCACTGGGCCCCCCGGGCCCCCACGCTTTGGCCGAACACACCAGTAAGGCCTGTCTGAAGGACCGGACCTATCACGCAGGCAGAGGCACACTATTCTCCTGCAGCAGTTTGAAATTGCCAGCCACTGAGCAAGCACAACCTCTGGGCTCCCAGATGCCAATGGTCTGAACTGCACACCAGAGAGAGGGAAAACAGTGCACTCGTCCAGTGCGTGCGCCACTGTCCCACAGACTTCTGGCAGTGCTGGATATCCAACTGTCCATGGATGCATGCAGCAAGCGAGATTCCCCACAACAACATGGGACCGCCCGTGATTAACCCTGACAGCCACCGGAGCTCCCCACCGTACGACTGGTTCCCGATTCGGTAGCTCTCCAGGCAAAAGCGACGTGGCTGCCATCTTGGGCCCACGTACGGCAGCAGATTCACTGATAACCTGGTCCTTGAAGTCCTTGGGCACCACCCATCCACCACAAGCCTGCTCTCCTGGTTCCCAGACTGTGGGCAGCCCCCTCTGACCTACTGACAGCAGTGACACTCCTCACATGCTTCACTAGCACTATCATTGCAGGGCCTGCACCAAAGGAAGGACTATACAGCAGCTGACATTGCAAGCAAGAAAAGGCCACACTACAGCTGCCCCATCTCACTCACCTGGATTAAACCTGCTGGCCACCACTATGTGGTACCTGGTTGATGCCCTTTCTTCCTTTTCCCATTACCATCAATGTAAGAGGACAATCTATCGCCACCTTGTGGACACATCAAGGTATTGCATCCCAATACCCTGCACACCTAGCTATGAACTCTTTCTGCTTCACAGTGCTTGGGAAGAGTTTCTTAGAGGGTTTCTCCCACGTTCCACTCACCTACCACCCGGAACTGTCTTCCGTGGTACCTGACTCACACCCCACCATGGATACCTAAACCCTTCACTGATCTCTGCAACTGTATATCAGGGCTATCTGCCCTATACCGCCTTATTCACTCTATTGCGTCTTGTCACATGCTCTCCAAAGCAATGTTCTTTGAATAAACCCAAGAAGGGATCTCCTTCCAAGATCACACACCACTTCACAAGACAAGAAAAGTCATATTCACAAACGGACACTTCATCCCCACCAAGTGCAAATTCAGACCGGGACATCGCTCCTGTCTCAACCCCTTCTACTAATGAGGGCATTTTTGCTTTAACCACTCTTTTCACAGACGATAAACAATCACTGGAATCCCAATTTGACAAGGCGGTCCTATCCATCAGGACAGACCACTCCGCACTTTCCTCCTGTACCATCAAACTTGAAACCCATCAGGAACAATTTCATAAACTTCAATTGGACACGCAGAAGGATGTGGACTATTTCAATTGGAGGAATTCCAGAACAAAGATGAGGATCTAGAGAACCACGAGAAACGCAATAATTTGCACATACCCAACATCCCTGAAACTGTTACACAGAATGCTTTTGAGCCCTACCACCAGGGACTATTCACTGCTTTGGCTATTAACTCTACCTTGAGTATGGTACACATCGAACGGGCTCACAGAGCGCTTTGCCTGAAACCCACAGGACAGCGATCCAACTCAGGATTTCATTCACCGTCTAAGTTTTAAGGACAGAGACTGCATCATGTCTGCTGCACGTCACACATCCTTTACTATAACTTCAAGCTGCAGCTCTACAAAGACCTAGGTGTATATTTATTAAACTGCAGGTTTGAATAAGTGGAGTTTTTTCCTATAACAATCAATCAGATTCTAGCTATCTTTTATTTAGTATATTCTACGAAATGACCGCTAGAATTTGATTGGTTGCTATAAGTAACATCTCCACTTTTTCAAACCCGCAGTTTAGTGGCCTCTTCCACCATTGCTAAACATTGATACCTATGCGACCTTACGCAAACTCTCCAGAACAAAGGGATTTGGTTTCAATGGGGCTTTCCTTTCAAGCTTATTATGGACCTTGAGGGTGAAACTGTCATCATCAGAGACCCTAGGGAGGGAAAGGACTTACTTGCCTACTTGCAGATACATGTCCCCTCACCCCGCGATGAAGGCCCTTCCCAGGACACCTGAAGAAGACCCTATCTGCCGATAGCTTTCTCTGTTTTACCATGCAATACACAATCGCTGGCTTAGTGCCATATATGTGTTGTTAGACTAATTTGCATGAACGTGATCTGCCTCTTGATTTTCAACGCGTTACTCATTTCTTTTGTTGATCTGTGGAATACTGTGTTGATTGCATTTTGCCTCTTTTAGTACTCGTCATCTCTTTCTTGTTTCTGTTTCTGCTTTTCTCTGCTATCTACACTCCCTTTTCACTCCACCCCCTTTTCTCTCCTACTAACTATCCTCAGTACATCTAGCCCAGGTGGCCCCGGGGAGTGCCCCAGACATTCAAACCTTTCTTCTTCACTCTCCTCACGCCTTGCCCTGTGCTCCCATGTTTCCCTTTTAGGGAGTACTGCCCATTTGGAACATTCCTTGGCTATTCTACATGTACTGTCACCTCTATGAGGGCTATTTTCTCTATTCCCTGTGTAACTCCCCTCATACTGCTGACATTGAACATGCTGTTACTTAACCTGATTATTCTAATGAATACGTTGTTGTTTATTTTGTCTGGGGAGCGGGTTGTTGCTACGTTATTAAGCTATGTTTGACTGCCTTCTCTACTTCTTATTCCTCCCCATACATCTGCCTCCTACCCATGGATACACCCAATCACTCCTCCGGGGCCTCCTGTCAAGCCAAGCCAAGCTTACTGCTTTTTGGTACCTGTAGGTTGTGCCTCCCCCCACCCCCCTCTTTTTTTAGCTTTCCTATCTGCTCCTCTCTTTCCAGACTGAAGTAGCCTCATCCCTTCACTCAAAACCTCGCCCCTCCCTACCTCTTCCCCTACTTCTGCTCCCTCCCTACTGGCTACTCCCTGCAACTTCATGCCCAACCTGCGGAGATCACCTTTACCTGCAACCTCACCCAAACTGGCAACATGGGGCTACTCACTCTTCTTTCCCCTACGCCTTTACCGGCCTCATAGCGGGGCTCCCTATGATTCCTATGCTAGAACCTATGCCCCCTAGTCCCCTGTTCTGCTACCCGAGGTGCATGTCCCATTGGACATCGCAGCTACGTGGACCTACTGGTCCTCTGTTTTCTATGTGCCCATGCTGCTCACATAGCACATTCAGAGAACTTACTACCTCTCCCCAAAATTTTAGCCCCGGGGTCAAGACTCAGCAGCCTATTAGGAACATTTGAAAGGAAAAAAGATGCAGGTGGCCCAGGGACCCAGCCCAAGTTAGCCCACTATGGGACCAGCCCGGGAGGCAAATGCCCTTCCTGCCCCCCAGCCCAGCCTGCCCCTGTCCCCTACTCACCCCCATGCCCGGGGCCTTGCCTACTCCTCTAACCTTACTAGAGCCGCTCACTCATTACACCTCCCTTCCTATCATGCCAGTAAAACTCACCACTCTTAACGTAAGAGCTAAACACAAACGGACACATTTGTTCCACACACTCCACAAACTTTAAGCTGACAGGAAGACGCACTTTCGCCATTCAGGCCATCACTTGCTCATCTCACATTGTTTTCCCACAGATTTGTACTCCTTCAGCCAAATCAAACATAATGGGGTTGCTATCCTCCTGTGAGGCACTCTCCCATTTTAGATTATTTCACAAACAACATTCAGGAGGACTTTTGTTCCCCGTTGGTCTGGGTGGCACACAAGGCAGGTTTATGGGGATGCATCATTAACTTCTCATCACAACAGGGAATAGTAACACCTGGTAGTCCAACTCAACAACAAGGTATAACAGCTGGAAGACGCTTATAAACGTTGCCCTTCCAACCATAACTACCGCAAACGTTTGTCAGCTAGAAGTATACTGAATAATATACCATACTTGCCAACCTTTGAATGGTGAATTCCGGGAGATCCCGGGCAGGGGACATGGCTGGAGGGTGGGAGGGTGTGGTGGCGCGGTCAATTGCGTCATTTTGGCCCCACCCCTGTGACAAAAACGTAATTTTGTCGCGGGGTGGGGTCAAAATGAAGCAAATCGCATCATTTTGACGAGTAAATTGCAGTATGCGGGATACTTGCCTGCTCTCCTGGGAGACCTACCCGGATTTCTGGAGTCTCCCGGACATTCCGGGAGAGTTGGCAAGTATGTAATATACTGGCTGTGAAAACGGATAAGGTGTTGCACTGGCTTGGCCAATGTTTTTTTTGAGAAAAGCAACAAAGCAGACACCTTGCTAGCCAATAAGCTGAAGGCTCGCTGCTCTTCCCAGGCAATCTCATTTGTAAAAGCCTTGGATGGTGCTCTCAATTATGACCCAGTGGCCATAAACGACTTCTTCAAAAAGTATTATGAGGCGCATTATAACCTTCAATAGTCCAACCCTCAGGGGGCTAACCCTTGCCCTTTCATACACCAACATCTATCCTTGTGTAGACTCCCTTACCTTAGCTCTACGTCTGCAGTGACTCTTAGCAATGACATCACTGACTAGGAGATCAAAGCGGCTATAAAATCCCAAAAAGCGTCCAAGTGTTGGCTACCCAATGTTCTATTACAAAACATTTGCCCCTTGTCTCATTCCACATCTCCCTGTTAAAAAATTAATATGTTATTTTTTGGTAACATGTATAGTCTATGGCAGATGATTATCTTTCCCAAGCATTTGCTCAGTTAATTGATAATGGAACACATCTGGAGTTGGCAATTAACAGGCTGAAATGTCTCTGTGACCTGATTATTCAGTCAGTTTTCAACACTGGAACACAAAACTGCAGTTGAGAAGTCAGGTTTCTTTCTCTACAGGAACTGGAGATTTTTCTCTAAAACATCCTAGACTTTTATAGAAAAGACTGCTTTATTCCCAAACTAGTGTCCATAGGAGCATTGAGGGTGCGCCTTTGCTCTTAGTGCAGACACCCCACCTCCTCCCTCGCTAGAGATGGTTTAACATTCCTGGCTGGTGAGGCAGCTGATCATTCTTAGTAAAGCTGAAGCTATGCTAAGTTCCTCCTGTTTATGCAATGCTAAGAGCCAAAAAACTCAAGTGCCATCAAAATACTTAAAGACAACAATAGGACCCTGCAGTCTTTTACTTCCATGTGCACCCCCTGCCCTTTTTACTTGACAGCTTCCTGCTTATTAAAATACACAGGCTGAAAAACAAGGGTTTATGCTTGAACAAAATTGATAATCCGGTCTAAATAGAGCAGGAATTTAATAGGCCTTTTTCAACAACCGGATATTTCTACCACTGACTGATATTATTCTAAGTTGCATGGACCTGCTAAAAGATTAGTTTTGTTTTACACATATGTGTGTGTGTGTGTATATATGTATATATAGATAGATGGATAGATAGATAGATAGATAGATAGATAGATAGATAGATAGATAGATAGATAGATAGATAGATAGATAGATAGATTAAATAAATGGGAGGCATGTTGTTGAGACTAGATAGATTGCTATAGTTCGTACTTTCAGGTTTAACACTCATAAGCAAGGTCTTATGTTAATGATTTTTGTGTCAAACATGGAGGAAGCACTCTATATTAAATCAATCATCAGCACTGTGCAAGCTTCGTAATGAAAATCCATGTGTCCAAGAGAGGACAAAAACCGTGATGCAAAACAAACCACAGAGAAATATAAAGGTTTGTTAAAATATCTCAACATACATGCTGAGCATTCAGTATTCAGTCAGATATATCGACTTTCCTCGGGGGAAGGAATATTAGTATATATATATATATATATATATATATATATATATATATATATATATAAAATTTAAATTCAAAATTATTAGTAAGACACGTAGCAATGCACTGTAATTACAAGCAGTTAAATCTTTGTTTTGAAAGTTGTACATTCTGCTAATGATGATTTTATATTTTACATTACCATGAGTAAATGTTATCAAGCATTACTTTTTTAAATAGCAGAATGTCTACTGAATCTGTCGCCTTTCATTTGGCTATAAAAGGCTTTAGGCCAGTGGGAAACATATTTGAATAGTAGGTAACCAAAGTAATAAGCATTCCTACATAAAAAAAAACAAAACCTTATGACAAGTGAGGCTTTTAGGACAAACGCACTTAAAGGGCGACAGGGTTTGTAACAAGCTGAATAATTACCTTGTGTGGTTTAACATGGGGTGGGTACCGACCAATGGTGGCTCACGTGGGAGGGACCTTGATAGAATATAGCAGGCTGTACTTCCTGCTTGGCTTCACTTGCAGCACGAGATCCCACCCTCCCATCCCTCAATTTATTTGGGTTTTTGGAAGTGGGGGTAGGAAGGCACTGCGTTCAGCGGCTGATTAATGGGCGCACGGGTAGTTGGTCGTAGGTCACTGCCCCCTTTGAAGCATCAGTAACTCCTTTTGGTCCTTCGGTGAGGAGGGTCCCTGTTCGGCTCGGTGAGGGAGGGCAGTGTGAGTTGTAAGGGGCAGTCACTCTGACGCCAACTCAGCGCTAAATATGTAGGGATTTGTTCCCCGTGGTTTGCGGACTTACGGCGGTTTGCGCCAGTCCACTAAGTGATCTTGTGTTATCAGCTCGTGAGCTGTTCCGCAGTGCCCTTTCTCCGCCACCATAGGTTTAGTTAATATAAAATCCTTACAATAAAATTCCTGCCATTTTTTAATAACTTATCCAGGTCTACGCGTCTTTATTTGCATGCAAATGTTTAAAGTTTAAGGTTGATGTGAAGTTTGTGGGAACATACACGGTGAGCCCTTTATCATATGACGTTTTACATATTAAATATCTGAGGAATTGCCTTTTCCTTTGGAATTCACCTCTATAGGGCATGATGTACAGGTATTTATGTACTTATTGTTACATACCTCCCTACATTGTTCTAGATCGGTGGCACGAACACAAAGCAATGGTGTGACTGCAATCTATTAAAGAGTGCCACACTATCACTTCTGAAGCACTAGGTTGCCCCATATCTTATTCAAATTGCTGCATGTGCCAGTGGCACCTGCTGATTGCATTGAGTAGGACATACAGTACCTCCCAACAGTCCCAGCAATCAGGACCGCTGAAAGGTTAGTCCCTTCAAAAATCAGGACTGTCCCGCCTAAATTTAGAGGAATGGAAGGCATGTTATAGAGACATTATAATATGTGCTTTCAGGTTTAAAACTCATAAGCAAGGTTTACTGTCAGGTGTTTGTAACAGCAATGACTTTGTATGCCCCTATTTTCAGTGCAACCTATCATTTCTATTATATTGTTATTCAAACAACTTCATGGCAGAAATCCACCTACGTGTCTATTTAACCTATCCTTTGTGTGTGTGTATTTTTGTTATTTGTTTGGGGCTGTGTAAACTTGCATTTCAGATGTAAGACTTAGCGATATGTTTATCCTATGCATGCTTCTACCATCACAACTACCACTGGTTCTTCCTTTAATTTGAAGGTGTCTCCTTTTTCTAGAAATCCTCTTATTTAAAAAAAAAATACTGCCTTTGTGAACTCTGCTAATACCTCTTATATAGCAGGTTATATACGAATGTTTCTTATACCACCTCTGTCCCTTCTCTCCTCTAAGCATAGGTTGTTTAGCTCTCTGACTCTTTCCTGATACGTTTTATCAGCACGGTGGCGTAGTGGTTAGCACTTCTGCCTCACAGCACTGGGGTCATGAGTTCAATTCCCGACCATGGCCTTATCTGTGAGGAGTTTGTATGTTCTCCCTGTGTTTGTGTGGGTTTCCTCCGGGGTTCCAGTTTCCTCCCACACTCCAAAAAACATACTGGTAGGTTAATTGGATGCTAACAAATTGACCCTAGTCTGTGTGTGCCTCTCTCTGTCTGTCTGTGAGTGTGTATGTTAGGGAATTTAGACTGTAAGCTCCAATGGGGCAGGGACTGATGTGAGTGAGTTCTCTGTACAGCGCTGCGGAATTAGTGGCGCTATATAAATAAATGATGATGATGATTATGCAGCCCAGCCATGATTTCAGTAGCCCTTCTCTGCCTTTTTTTTATTTTTATTAAGAGTTTTTTAAGATAGAAAGATATGGCATCCAAAACTGTACACAGTGCTCAAGGCAATGTCTTACCAGTGACCTATAAAGTGGTAAATATAACATCTCTCTTCCTGCTGCTAATACCTGCACAACCAAGTATACTGGCCTTTTCCACTGCGTGCCTACACTGCTTGTTATCTTCTATATCATCTGAGGCTGTAGCTCCAAGGTCCCTTTCCTCTGTTGTTGTTGACATTACATAGTCATGCATGTGGCAGGTAGAAAAAGTAACAAAGGCAAAGTGTTCCTCCATCCTTGCACATGCTATTCATACATACTGCCTTATAATGCCTTAAGGCTGAAATGCAAAATAAACTCATTTAAAAATATAGTACATTTTATCAATGACTGTAGTGCTAACAGTTCAGATTTTCAGAGATTTGCATGCCTATACATTTTGCCTCGGGTACTGTACATAGAGAACATGAATGTCTTAATTGTTAATTAGTGAAATCCCAAAACTCGAGGCTGTCAGCAGAGCCGAGGGACTGAGCTGTGCGCCTCTATGATAAATTATCCTCTCTACTGAAAAGTAAAACTCCCAATAAACTGAGCACCTGTGAATATGTAATTTGTCTATTTTGCATAATCACTGGAAAGACAACGAATATCTTAATCTGCTCTAAATGTGCAATGTTATCCTCACACTATTTAAAATAAAGCAGTAGCCAAAAGCAGACTGACAAACTGTGGATAATAAGAGTTATTTTGTGAACGTTTAAAATAAATGCAGCTTTAGTGATATTTCATTTTACCTAAATATGTCCCTCTATAAGTTGAAGCTGGCGTACATTATCATAAATTAAAAATTTTAGTGCTGTCAGCTCTGCTCCGAAGAGCAGAGCTGGACAGCGCATGTGTGGAGGGATCACATGATCCCTCCCTGTCACTCATCGCCTTGTCTCTGCAACTATAGTTACAGAGACAGAGCGAGATGTTTGTGCGCATGTGCAGTTCTTCTAACTGCACATGCGCAATTGCTGTAAGAAGAAAAGTAAAGAGGACGAAGAGGAGATCCAGAGACAGCGCATTCCGAAGAGGCGGGGTAAGTGTGATTTTTTTTATCACAGAAACAGCAGTTTATCGGAACTGCTGTTTCTGTGCTGGGTTGTACATAAATGTGAGAAATAATTAAATCCTTATCATTGCGATAAGGATTGAAAACTATTTTTCACTTTATGTGAATATTGATAAATGTGCTCCTATATATGATGGGTATTGGGGCTGTGTAATGTATATAGTATATACCTAATATTAACCTTTATATAATGGATAGTTGTATCCATTGTACATAATATTCAGGAGAGGGCTGGCAGACTTTAGCCCGTGGGGCAAGCACTCAGCACTGACCCATAAGTAGCGGCCCATCCATATATATATATATATATATATATATATAGAGAGAGAGAGAGAGAGAGAGAGAGAGAGAGAGGGGGAAAGAGGGAGAAAGAGAGAAAGAGAGAGAGAGAAAGAGAGAGAGATATAGATATCGTTTTTTATTTTTAATTTCTTTATTTTTTTACATACCTGGCTAATTATAATGGAATTTAATGTAAAAAGCCTATTTGCTTTAAAAACCTGATGTTTTTGCCCGCAAAAGGGCTTGTTTTTGTATTGTCCTGGCCCAGAGCTGGATTAGGGCTCTGGGGTAACCCCTATGATGTAACATGGTTATCATTTTAGACAAGTACATAGACAATACTGTGTGCACTACTGTTAGGTGCACACAGTTCTGCCTTCACGAGCAGTACACGGAGAAGCGGAACATACCTTCCAACTGTACTAAGCAAAACAGTCACCCAAATTCGGAACTGTCCCACCAGATTCAGGACAGTTGGCACACTGTCCTGCTCTCTCCTACCTGTTCTTGTCACTGTCACCACTTGTGGCTGCTGGTTACTTTAGCTCATTTGCTGGTTGTCTGGATCCTGGAGTATTGGAGGCCCTATTTGGAAAAAAAATGGGTACATAAAATTTAGAAAGCTCCAACCAGTCCCAGTGTTAAATCAATAGCACCCACATTTTATAATTAGGCCTCCCTCCAGCCACAACATTAAAATAATAATATTTACATTTGCTAAATAGATCTCTTTCCATCCAACCAACCCTGACATTAGATAGCAAACACATTTAATATATAAAGCTATTTCCCATCCTCCAGACAGCCCCAGCAATAATTTAAATAGCATTTACATTTAACAAATATTACCATTTCCCACAACAATCACAGGCATTAGATAATACATAATTACATTTAATAAATATACCTCATTTTCCACAAACAGCCCAAAATCAATAAATAGCTCCCAAAACATCCCAGCATTAAATTAAAGGTCCAATTACCCCATTATAAATTCATAGGCCCCATTATTAAATTAAATTGCCCCACCATCACCCCACAAATAAAATAGCACCCAATAATTAGCCCCCAAAACACTAACAGAATGTTTTCAAATGCTTACTATGGCCTATAGTAATGACTGCCTGTCTCGTGCACATGTGTTTGAGTGGCACAAAAGATTTAACGAGGGACGTGAGAATGTTGTAGATGATGAATCCCCTGGACAACCTTGCATTTCAAGAACCGAAGAAAATGTAGAAAAAATCAGTCAGATTGTTTGAAAAGACCCCCGACACAGTGTTTGAATGATAGCTAAATCCATGAACATTGACAAAGACACCATATGGAAAATTTTGCGTGAGGATCTTAACATGACGAAAGTTTGGTCAAAGATGGTCCCAAGGGTTCTCACACCAGAGCAAAAAGAACGTCGCAAGGAATGTTGTGTTGACATTCTGCAGCAACTTGACAAAGATCCAAACGTGTTTCATAAAGTAATCACTTGTGACCTGGATCTTCCAGTACGATCCTGAAACCAAAAGACAGTCAATGCACTGGAAACATTGTCATCACCAAGAAGGAAAAAAGCTTCTCAAAGCAAGTCAAAATTCAAACCAATGCTCATTGTTTTTTCGATATCAAGGGTGTAATTTTGGAAGAATGGATTCCAGAAGGCACAACAGTTAATCAGCATTATTATAAGGACGTTTTGCAAAAGCTGAGTTTAAAGAGTCAGAAAGAAACGTCTGCAACTGTGGAAAAATGGTTTCTTTCTTCACCAGGACAATGCGCCTGCTCACACAGCACTTTCTGTGAAGCAGTTGTTGACCGACAAACACATTACTACATGTGAACATCCTCCATATTCACCCGGTTGCGATTTTTATCTTTTCCCACAAGTTAAATCAGTGCTTAAAGGGACACATTTTGAGTCAGTTGATGCTGTAAAGAAGGAAACAGCAGATATGTTAAAACAAGTGACAGAAATTGATTTGCTCTATGCTTGCGACCAGTGGAAAACAAGACTACAGCGATGTATTAGTGCAAATGGGGAGTATATTGAAGGGGACAAACATTAAATATGTAATACCAATAAATAAAGGTGAGTTATTTAATCAGTCTCGTTATTTAATAGACATACGTCGTATATACAGTGGTCAAAGTGGAAATTTGTAAGTGGTGGTCTAGAAAATGTTAGTGAATGGAATTTAATAGTTGTACAATGAGGGCAACTGGAGAAGTCGCGGAATCGCATACCACTGTATACCAGCCCACTTTGACCACCATGTATATATATATATATATATATATATATATATATATATATATACATATATATTAAAACATTAATGTATAGTGTAAGGGGACTGTCTGCTAATAGGGGCACTGTGATTCTCTCCAAGAATAAGTTTGTTTGAGGCAGGGCTGTCTTACCGCATAAGCATGTGGATAGTTGCCCAGGGACCCCACAAGCATAGGAGGCCCATAGGCAGGGCTTGTGGAACGTGGTAAGCAAGGCAGAGGGGGGTGCCAAGCCTGATAGGCGCTCGCCCCACCTGAAATCCCCCGCTTGTCCACCAGCCCATAAAAAAAAGACTTATCTGATCGCAGTGGTATTTGGCCCCATCCTCCTACATCATCATGCCCAATATTTTCAGTGAGGACCGCACAGAGAGCAGCCATGGACAGAATAGAAGAAAACAGAAGAGAAGAATTCAGAAGAAAATAGGCAATAGAAAAGTAAGTGAAGGGGAGAAAAAGCAGCATGATGGAGGGCACGGTGTGATACAGGGGACACATGAAGGAGAGCAAAAGCAGCATGATGGAGGGCACAGTGTGATACAGGGGAGACAGATGTAGGAGAGCAAAAGCAGCATGATGGAGGGCACAGTGTGATACAGGGGACACATGAAGGAGAGCAAAAGCAGCATGATGGAGGGCACAGTGTGATACAGGGGAGACAGATGTAGGAGAGCAGTGTCGTACTGGGGCATGAAGGGCCCACCGGGGGACTGCAACTCTAGGGGCCCACCAGAGGGGGCGTGACCAGCCATCATAGAGGCGAGACCAGACACAGTTTCCCCAATTCATATTATGCCCGCAATAGTGTCCCCAATTCATATTGTGCCCGCAATAGTGTCCCCAATTCACATTATATAAACAAGTTGAAAAGTTGAAAGCTACTTACCCATTTGTTGATTGTAGCAGCCTGTCTGCTCCTTGATGCTCCCAGCAGCCTCTCTACTTCTGATGCTCCCGGCGACAATCAGCTGACAGGGGGAGGGGGCGGGTCACATGATCGCAGCTGTGATTGCATTTGAAGCAGCGGGGACGCCGGGGAGGACAGCGGGCTCCCTGGTGAGTACAGCGGGACCCCAGGGGGTCCGCTCCGCCCTGCCTACTTTTAAAAGGGGGTGTGGCCGTAAAGCAGGGGGGCCCACCAGTGATTTTACCGGTATCCCAATGGGCCAGTCCAACGCTGAAGGGGAGCAAAAGCCGCATGATAGAGGGCACAGTGTGGTACAGGGGAGACAGGTGAAAGGGAACAAAAGCAGCATGGAGCGCACAGTCTAATACAGGGGAGACAGATGAAGGGGAGCAAAAGCACCATGATGGAGGGCACAGTGTGATACAGAGGAGACAGGTGAAAGGGAACAAAAGCAGCATGGAGTGCATAGTGTGAAACAGGGGAGACAGATGAAGGGGAGCATAAGCAGCTGATTTGGATGTAAAAGGCATGTGAGGAGGTCTGATGGCATATGGGGAGGTCTAATATAGATGTAAGGGTCATGTGGGGAGGTCTGATGGCATGTGAGGAGGTCTGATGTGGATGTAGGGGGCATGTGGGGAGGTTTGATGTGCATGTAAGGGGCATGTGGGGAGGTTTGATGTGCATGTAAGGGGCATGTGGGGAGGTCTGATGTGCATGTAAGGGGCATGTGGGGAGGTCTCATGTGGATGTAAGGGGCATGTGGGGAGGTCTGATGTGCATGTAAGGGGCATGGGGGGAGGTTTGATGTGCATGTAAGGGGCATGTGGGGATGTCTGATGTGCATGTAAGGGGCGTGTGGGGAGGTCTGATGTGCATGTAAGGGGCATGTGGGGAGGTCTGATGTGCATGTAAGGGGCATGTGGGGAGGTCTGATGTGCATGTAAGGGGCATATGGGGAGGTTTGATGTGCATGTAAGGGGCATGTGGGGATGTCTGATGTGCATGTAAGGGGCATGTGGGGAGGTCTGATACGCATGTAAGGGGCATGTGGGGAGGTCTGATGTGGATGTAAGGGGCATGTGAAGAGGTCTGATGGCATGTGGGGAGGTCTGATGTGCATGTAAGGGGCGTGTGGGGAGGTCTGATCTGGATGTAAGAGGCATGTGGGGAGGTCAGATCTGGATGTAAGCGACATGTGGGGAGGTCTGATGTGCATGTAATGGGCATGTGGGGAGGTTTGATGTGCATGTAAGGGGCATGTGGGGAGGTTTGATGTGCATGAAAGGGGCATGTGGGGAGGTCTGATGTGCATGTAAGGGGCGTGTGGGGAGGTCTGATGTGAATGTAAGGGGCATGTGGGGAGGTCTGATGTGCATGTAAGGGACATGTGGGGAGGTTTGATGTGCATGTAAGGGGCATGTGGGGAGGTCTGATGTGCATGTATTGGGCATGTGGGGAGGTTTGATGTGCATGTAAGGAGCATGTGGGGAGGTCTGATGTGGATGTAAGGGGCATGTGAAGAGGTCTGATGGCATGTGGGGAGGTCTGATGTGGATGTAAGGGGCATGTGAAGAGGTCTGATGGCATGTGGGGAGGTCTGATGTGCATGTAAGGGGCGTGTGGGGAGGTCTGATCTGGATGTAAAGGGCATGTGTGGAGGTCTGATGTGCATGTAAGGGGCATGTGAGGAGGTCTGATGTGCATGTAATGGGCATGTGGGGAGGTTTGATGTGCATGTAAGGGGGATGTGGGGAGGTCTGATGTGCATGTAAGGGGCATGTGGAGAGGTTTGATCTGGATGTAAGGGGCATGTGAAGAGTTCTGATGACATGTGGGGAGGTCTGATGTGCATGTAAGGGGCATGTGGGGAGGTCTGATCTGGATCAGGGCCGTCTCTTCCATTGGGCAGGTGCCCGGGGGCCCTGCGGGCAAGGGGGCCCGTCCGAGGCAGCGCTGAAATCCTGCAAAAAACAATAAATGAAAATACTTACCTTGCTGTCATGTAAGGGGCATGTGGGGAGGTCTGATGGCATGTGGGGAGGTCTGATGTGCATGTAAGGGGCATGTGTGGAGGTCTGATCTGGATGTAAGGGGCATGTGGCGAGGTGAGATGTGGATGTAAGTGACATTTGGGGAGGTCTGATGTGCAAGTAAGGGACATGTTGGGAGGTCTGATGTGGATGTTAAGGGCATGTGGGGAGGTCTGATGTGCATGTAAGGGGCATGTGGGGAGGTCTTATGTGGATGTAAGGGGCATGTGGCGAGGTGAGATATGGATGTAAGGGACATGTGGGGAGGTCTGATCTGGATGTAAGGGGAATGTGGGGAGGTCTGATCTGGATGTAAGGGGCATGCGGGGAGGTCTGATGTGAATGTAAGGGACATATGGAGAGATCTGATGGGCATGCAAGTGGCATTTAGTTAGGTTTGATGGCATGTGGTGTGGTGCGATGGGTATGTTGGCCATTATCCCCACTTCAACAGTTCCCTGCACAGCGATTGTGAAGTACTGTGAAGAGACTATATGTAGCCCTTTGATCACTCCTCCACTGGATACAGCAGCAAGGTATGAGCTGTACTGATAGGGTGATTATTGTGAACATTTTAGCATTGTTGGATATTTTCTTTTTCACTTAGCAAAATATTGTAAATTATGTTATATTTTCTATGCATGTGTGTATGGTATGTATGTGTGTGTTTATACCAGTGCCGTAACTAGACATTTTAGTGCCCTGGGCGAGACAGGGCACCGGCGCCCCCCATCTAAGTGGGAGTGGCATTTTACAAGTGGGTGTGGCCAACCTAATGTGTGGGTGTGGCTAGCACTTTACTGAAAGAATATATATATATATATATATATATATATATATATATATACACATATACACATATATACACACACACACAGTGGTGGGATTCCATTAAGCTAGCTTTGTAAAGAAAATAAATGTGTGCCTCCTTTAGCACTCACAAGTGCCCACAAGCAAAAAGGATATTTAATTTTGCAGAAGACAAATTTTTTTTTTAATTTAGTTTTTTTTCTAAAATACATTTGACCTATGTTAGAGTGGAATTGTATGATTATTGATTTAATATCTATCATGTGCTAAGCTTTAGAAGCTAATATGTTATGCTATGACTTTAAGAGAAATTAAGCAGATATTATTTTCAGTTTAAAAAGACAAATTATTCAAGGTTGACCATAACAGCAGAATGATCCCATCAACGAAAACATTCCAAGAACATGTAGCAACATTCTTGATAGATAAAACCCAAGGACTCAAAGATGGGGGCAGCACAAGGATATTGGCAGAAAGTCTGGAAAGAGATAACACACAAAGAAGAAAGAGTTGTTTGATCTTTGATGTAAAACTGAAATATATATATTGTTAATTGATTTTCTCTCATTATTTTACGGTCTTATAATTGGTTGTTCAGAATCTATACCCCTAGACTTACATGTATAAAAATAAGCGCTGAAGTGGTCTCAAATTGGAACAGAATAAAGCTGCTCAGCATTATATCATACAGGTGTTGAGTATTTTCTGTTCACCAGTCGACTGAAAACAAAGAAAGATCTGACTGACATTGAAGGTGCTTGATAGAAGTATCGGTGAACCCCGATACCCCAACATTTCTGGGGGCTAGATCCGGGATGCTCCAATATCTCCACACCTGACGCCAAACTCCACTGATGTCCAGAGAACTGCTGAACTAAATCCGGTGAGTAAGAAAAGTGTAGATTTCTACCTTCTTACTCAGTTCAGTATTTCTTTGTATGTCTAAGGAAAGTCAGTTGAGGTGATTAGAGGGTATTTCATGAACCCAATGTTCAGTCAGAGGAAAGGATAATGAAATGATAAATGTATGGATACTGTAGATTATGATGGATGTAGACAATTTGAGTTTGAAGATAATAAGAGAGTTGAATGTAAGAATTGTACCTGCTGCATTGTTCTGAGAAAATATTCAGGTTGCAAGGGACCTAGACTAGAGTGTGTTACAACTACAAATGCATATTACGGTTTTGTAAGTAATGAAAAAGAACTATATTTTACGTTAGGGTGCATTTGAATGAAGAAAAACTACATATTGGCCACAAAATCATATGTTACCAGATTATAAACCTATATGTCCATACACTGACTTGAGGGGAAGAATCGGATCAGCCATAAGTGCCAGCCTTTTAATCTACAGCCGATAAAACTCACATCTGGTGTTCCTATGGCAGACTAGGAGGTAAAGGATTAAAGATACTTATAGTCTGTACAAAGGGGAAAATTGTATTACCTTATTCCACTTATAAGACATTGTATCCCAGATACTGACAGTACTGTGACCAGTAACCCAGTAAATGGGGGCACAGAACAGTAAGATGCCTACTATAGGCAAGCCTATGGATATAATGAAAAAGAGAGAAGGTAGTAAAGCTCTTAAAAGAATTCATAAAGTACTCAAGAGAGCAGGATTTCCCCCAGAAGGGACATTAGACTTAGAGAAATGGTATGGGTTTTATTTGAATAATAAAGAATGGATAAAAAGGCTTGGCTATGAAGATCAGGTTAATGTGTGGATATGCTAAATGTATGTTTGATCCTGCGCAGCTGAATGAGTGAGATGTGCCCCTCCCTTATTCTGTGTAAAAGATTTCAGTGTGTTGAGATAAGAAGCACTCTGTTTTTTGTTATCTGACAATGTATGTAATGCTGATAAAATATGTCCGGAGTGCTGAGTGATAATAACATGTTGAGGCTAACTTGTATTTAGTCTAATGCTGGGACTTGTAGTTCCACAGCAGTAGGCTGGAAGGTATCAGCTGATTTTTCTTTCTCTGTATGTGAGTTTTGTCTCCGTCTTACTTCGTGTGAGGGAGATCTGTGTTTGTCTGTCTTGTCTTTTTATTTTTTTTACAAGAGACATGTTTCAAGGTTAAAGAAGTTGTACATTTTGTAAATAATATAATGCCTGCCTGCTTAATTCTAAGCTTTTAAAGAGATGCATAACAAGTGTTGAAATGTTTTGGTCTGTCATTACACGATTCAGTGGACGGACAAGTTGGCTGGGGTCCAACAAGCCGTTTCTGTATTTGAACAAAATAATTTTGTTTCTGAAATTTGAGAAAAATAGCTTCCTCTTTAATGAAGTTGAGAATTGTGGGAGTGAGCTTTACATGCAGATATATATTACAAGCTGTTTTTATCTGTGTGAAAATGGCGCTGATGAATGTTCTCAGAAATAAGGAGGGTTTGTTATGCCCATAAAGAAATGTTACGAGATAAAATGTCGTCTGTGAGCGAGAATTGTGAATATATATTTGTACTTTAAACATGGAAATCACAGAATCTGAAAATATGTGTGAATATTTGGTTTACAAAGAGATGATGAGAAAGGAGTGGCTTTGAACACTCGCCCAGGTCTCGTCACTTTGACATTCCCTGTTTGTGAGATTAGGGACTGCCCCTTTGAGGAAATCAGTTTTTCATTGCATGGAATGCATAGCGTCACAGTTAAGCTACAAAGAGAAACTTTTAAACAAGTGTCGTATTAGCAACTGTTCAATGTGAATTAATAACAGTTACTGTAATTCCTAGTGAATAAATGTTAATCTCTATGCAAAAGTTTTTTCTTCACAGAAGCTCTCCAGCTACAAAGCACCCTTTCAATCCAGATTGAATTTATCCAACTTCCAATGAATAGAAGTTTGCAATGTTTTGATCCACAGCTACAACAAACATAAGTAAAAACTAATCAAGAATTTAAAAACCGTAGACTCTGCTGAGTAATGATTACCTTGTTTTGGAAAGAGATATTAGAGTTTATGTGCTATTCGCATAGCAAATGCATGAACCAGATGGTTTTTCTGTATGTGCAGAGAGCAAAAGGTTTTTATTTTTATCCTCATAACAATTTTGAGTCAATCAGTGTTGTAAACGCGTTCACTGCCATTATTTACTGTGCTATAATAGTAGTATACTGCAAGTCCTTCTTTGTATCGTGGGTATAGTAATGCATTGATGGGAATTCAATATTTGTACGGAAATGAAAAAGATTTAAGACTTTATGAGCTATTATCTGTGTTTTTGCATTAGTAATTCTGGGTGATAGTAAGACATTTACACTCTCCACTGAGCAAAACCAAATGTTTAACCAATTTTAAGCTAAAGCAACTTCAGCACCAGCACTGGCTTTGCCAGATTGTGACAGAGCTACTCAAGCACACAAAGTTGAAGGCTTCACTCAAGATAATGCCCAACATCGCAGACTGTTTAAGACCAGATTCCTCAATGGCCTTTCTGAAACATATCGTCAACAATTGTTCCTTATAAGACCAGAAGTAGTAACAATGAAAATGCAATCTATGCTCCAAGTCCTGGAAGGTATAGAAGACCGGGAAAAGGAGAAGCAGAGGAAAGTCAAAGACAAGTCCCAAACCGTTCATGTGGTCCAAGAAAATCAAGACTGGAAGGTTCGTACAGACACAAGAGGTGCACCTGAGCAATAAATAAAGGAAATATGACTCTGGCAGAAATGAAAAAACAAGGAGTTTGTTTCTTTTGCAAACAGAGAGGCCACATGAAAAGAGATTGCATTAAGCATAAGAAATGGCTGGAAAGAAGAAATCAACAAGCTACAGACCAACAACTGGCATAGGAAATTGGCACTCCAACGTACCTCCGGCTCACATATAACCAAACTCTGAAAGACAACTTGACTAAAGGCCTAGTGAATATCATATTACCCAATGGTCAAGAATGTGAGTGTCTAATTGATACTGGAGCAAGCCACACTGTATTAAGAAAACAGGAGGTACCTCAACAACTATTAACAGAAATTGATTTACCTGCTACAGGCCTAGCAGGAAAAGAAGTAAAACTAACAGAAAGTAAACCAGTTACACTTTTAGTAGGTGAAGAGACAATTGAAGTACCAATACAATTTCTCACTTCCTCATCTTGTCCCTATAATCTGTTGGGAGCAGATGTACTTTCAAAGATACAAGCCAGTATCAAATACACCCCAACTGGAGTAAAACTCACAAGTCAACTCCCATCTCCAGTCCAAGAAGAGCTTACAGCAGCAATCTAGATGCTAGAGCAGATGAGCACATGTCACAAGGATAAGACTGTTAATCTACCAGATTGGCTGAATATAGTACCAGACAAGTTATCGTCCAAAGGAAAACAGGATGTGGGTACACCTAAAGTAAGTCCTGTAAAACTGACACTAAAGCCAGGAACACATCCTGTCTCAATTAAACAGTACCCATTTGCAGCAGCTCAAACCAAAGCAATCTCAGAACAAATACAAGAATATCTACAAATAGGGGTGTTAAGAAAATGTCACTCTCCTTATTCTACACCCCTATTCCCAGTAAAGAAACAAGATGTTGGACAAGGGGGTGCAATACTGGATGGTTTATGACCTAAGGAGGTCAACAAAAGACTTCTGATCAACACTCCCATTGTACCCAACCCCCACACTTTGCTTAATCAGATACCTCCAAATGCAAAATGGTTTTCAGTAATTGACTTGGCAAATGCTTTCTTCTCAGTCCCAATCACAGAAGATAGTCAACTCCTTCTAGCCTTCACCCATGATGGAAACCAATATTGTTGGATAAGACTCTATCATGGAGGAGCCACAAGCCTATCAGAATTTTCAGAAGCAATGGCACTAATTCTCCAAGGATGGAGGCCTATCAATCCAACTACTCAACTCATTCAATATGTAGATGATCTCATGGTGGCTGCGGAAGCTGAAGAAGAATGCAAAGCAGAAACACTGTCATTACTTTGTTTTCTGGCCGAACAAGACTGCAGAGTATCACCAAGCAAGTTGCAACTAGTACAGGAAAAAGTAATATTCTTAGGACATTGTATCTCTGCAGGAACCAGACATCTTACAACTGAAAGAGTTAAAGTTATACGAGACATGAAGACACCAAAAACAGTCAAAGAAATTAGAGCCTTTTTGGGACTCCTCGGATATTGCAGAGAGTGGATTCCCTCAGCTTCAATTCTTATGCAACCACTGTATGAATGCTTGAGGAAACAACAGGGAACAGAACCACTCAATATAACTGAAATAGAGAATGCAGTGCAAGCCCTGAAACATGCTATCTCTACTGCACCAGCACTTGGACTACCAGACTATCTGAAGCCCTTCACCTTGTTCTGCCATGAGCAGTCAGGACATGCTCTAGGAGTCCTCACACAGAAACATGGAACGAAGCAAAGGCCACTGGCCTATTATTCTGCACAACTCGATCCAGTTATAAGAGGTTCTCCATCATGTATACAAGCAGTAGCAGCAGCAATACTGAAAGAAAAGGTAGCAGATATGGTATTGGACCATGCACTTATTATTCAAATTCCACATGCAGTCACAGAAATTCTTAATCAAGCAAAAACAAGACATTTGTCTGCAGCTAGACTAACTAAATATCAGGTAGCCTTGCTCAGCGCCTCACATGTAACAATTACCAGATGCACAATCCTCAATCCAGCAACCCTGCTCCCCATTGATGATTCAGAAGAGGGGAGTAAGGGGAGTCGCAAAGAAGATGAATCATCAGACAGGGGATATGAGGACCTGAGTGAAGTGTCTGAAGAAGAAACTGAAGAAATACACACACAAAAATTTTCACATGATTGTTTGGAGCTTATGAAATTAGAAACTTGAGCTTTGCATAATGTTACTGACACACCACTTTCAGATGCAACCCTAACTCTTTATGTAGATGGATCTAGATACTATGTGGATGGAGTTCCATATACAGGTTATGCCATCACAACTGAGGAAGAGGTGCTTGACTCAGGAACACTGTCTAATGGAACATCAGCACAAGAAGCAGAATTGATAGCTCTAACTAAAGCTTGTGTATATGCAGAAGGACAAAAAGCCAATGTATATACAGATTCACGTTATGCCTGGGGAGTGGCGCATGATTTCGGTCCCATTTGGAAAAGCAGAGATTTCCAAGGATCAAATGGAAAACCCATCAAACATGCCAACTTAATTGGAACTCCCTAAACAAGTGGGAATTATAAAGGTTCAAGCTCACACTAGAGAACAAACTCCAGAAGCAAGAGGAAATAACTTTGCAGATCAGGCAGCAAAGAAGGCAGCCCTCCAACCAAAGAATACTACATTTCGTGTAGACTCAACAGAAGGTGACACAGACAAATTTCAATTCCCAGACCTACAAAGCTTTAAAGACTTTCAGAAACAAGCAACAAAGGAAGAAAAGAATAAGTGGGGAAAAAGAAGGTGCACAGCTTGATGAGCAAGGAATATGGTCAAAAGAAAATAAATGGTGCCTACCAAGAGCGTTATACCCAGTAATGACTCAGATTGCACATGGACAAGTACATCATTCCAAAGAGGCAATGACTAATAGGGTATGGAAAAATAATGAGCTTCCAGAACCAGTAATGATCACAGAAATTTCTACAAGTTTAATGTCTGAGACAAACAGTGAACATTATCAGCAATGGTCAACAATCAAACCAAAAACCTGCACAGTCTGCAACAAGAGATTGACAGTGACCATCGAGAAACCAGAATGAAAATTGATGTCCTATTCATTAGTGGGACATATTTGTTAATGAATCTTATTCCATATAGAAAGCAATGAATATCTTGATTCATCCATTGATACTAATTCTTCTTGTACTAACTATAATGATTATATGGAACTGCTACTTAACATGTAATACAAGAAAGCTTTTGAATAGATATCAGCAAAGTATTCCCCTCTATGCACCGAGATAAAACATTAAGTAGGGAAAGAAAAGTTATGGTGATAAAGTACCAGAGATATGTGCTTAATGAATTCTTGTTCTAATCATATGGGGTCCTTATGATACCATATGTTTAAATGTAGGTACTAACTGTCTTCTGCTGAGTATCGCCATGACTGATAGGTAGAGGTTAATAGTTGATATTTAATCAAAGAGGGGAATGTTAGAGTGGAATTGTATGATTATTGATTTAATATCTATCATGTGCTAAGCTTTAGAAGCTAATATGTTATGCTATGACTTTAAGAGAAATTAAGCAGATATTATTTTCAGTTTAAAAAGACAAATTATTCAAGGTTGACCATAACAGCAGAATGATCCCATCAACGAAAACATTCCAAGAACATGTAGCAACATTCTTGATAGATAAAACCCAAGGACTCAAAGATGGGGGCAGCACAAGGATATTGGCAGAAAGTCTGGAAAGAGATAACACACAAAGAAGAAAGAGTTGTTTGATCTTTGATGTAAAACTGAAATATATATATTGTTAATTGATTTTCTCTCATTATTTTACGGTCTTATAATTGGTTGTTCAGAATCTATACCCCTAGACTTACATGTATAAAAATAAGCGCTGAAGTGGTCTCAAATTGGAACAGAATAAAGCTGCTCAGCATTATATCATACAGGTGTTGAGTATTTTCTGTTCACCAGTCGACTGAAAACAAAGAAAGATCTGACTGACATTGAAGGTGCTTGATAGAAGTATCGGTGAACCCCGATACCCCAACACCTACTAACTTGCTGGATAAATTAATAAATAAGCACTTTGGGTATATTCCAAATCGCTTACAGATCAATTGTTTAGTAAAACAATTACTGGATTGTTGTAAAAGGCATTTTGCAAAAAAATACTTGGTTTTGAATATTGAGTGACCTCCTAAGCTGAGTAAAAATACATAGCCTGCCCACACACACATAATATAAATACAATTTTACTTACCTTTCCTCTGTCCTCTGTCCTCTGTTCTCTGTCCTCTGTTCTCTGTCCTCTGTTCTCTGTTCTCTGTTCTCTGTTCTCTGTTTTCTGTTCTGCTGCCTCTGCCCCAGCAGTGCTCCTCGCTGAATATGACGACGGGCGTGATGACGTCACATTCAGTGGGAGCGAGGAGACTGCTGGGAGCCGCCGGGAGATCAGGTGACTATTTTTTTTTTCCCCCTTTTGTATTAGCTTTATTGACATTTTTTTTTTATTATTTATTTCTTTATTTTACTATGCCGGCGGGTAGGGGAAGGTAGCGGGCGGCTGCTGCGCCCTCTCGGGCTTGCGCTCGGGGCGACGGCACCGCCCGCACCACCCTAGTTACGGCTCTGGTTTATACTGTGTATATGTATATACACACCTATAAAAGGTTAAGTTGGCTCTTTACGGTATCTATCTAGATACCTTTTGGCTCTTTGTGTCTGACTGGTTGGCACCCCAACAGTAGAGAGTTTGGATTAAGAATAAATATGGAAATATAATGCAAGAAAGGACTTGTTTTTATCAATAATTGACATTTTTATTCCTGTGAGTGGTTGTGTAGTTAGGGCTCCAGTGCACTGCTTTGTCCGGGGGCCTATAATGCTGTTAAGACAGCGCTGCTCTGAGGCACCCAGACAGAATACTCATGGCAGACTCAAAGCAAGTGTGCAATCCAAGGGAGCAAACGCTGCAACTAGCAAACTAAACTATCATAGGTTACAGGATGTTGTCCCAGTGTTTAACCGTAGCCTGTTTCCCTCTCCAAACAAGCTCTCTGAATGGGAATATCAATTTATTGAATAGATGCAGCAATAACTATATAGAGGAGTTACGCAATATGCATAAAACTTAAGGCATCTATACCACTTTTAATACCTTAATCCTTCCTGTAACTGATGAGGTTAACTTTAACCATGTCTGTAATTTAAAAATAATAAAATTGAGTATTTACTAAAGCCAATCACTATTTTATCTGCTGATTTACTGTATTTAGCCATGTAGAAAAACAATTTAATATTGTTAAAAAATAGTACAGCATATTACAGGAATTCATCTCTGATTCTAGACTACTTCAGTTCAAGTCTGCAAGCTTTAAACCTGATGCTCTACTGCCTCACAGTGGAAGTCTGAGAAGAACAGTCTCACTCAAGTAAAATGATGGTCATGGCAAACGTCCCAAAGTACGTTATCTATGTGTATAGCAGATATGCTGGTTAATTTTATATTTCATTTTCAAGCACAATCCAAATTCTGCTTCCAATATCAAGAGCCAGGACTCATACATAGATTGGTGTTACTACCACAAAACAATAAGCAGCAAGAGTCCTGTTATAGCTGCCAGTGCACTGAAGAGAGCAGAAATTCAGTCCTTAACCTGGTTGTATTCACCCAGTGGAGAATCGGCTCACATTCCAGTGATTTCATGCCCACATGATTCCTTGAGCTACATTTTGGATTCAGGCACCAGTACATTAAAAGGCTTTAATTCCAGTGCTATGGCCATGACATGATAACACTGGAGAGGGGCTTGAGTTATGGCCAAACTACGTAGCTAATTTCAGTGACTCTCATTGCTATAAGGGTAATTTGTAGCTATTATATTGATTTGGATATATATGGATTTGTAGCTATAGCTGGTAGATTTTTGCTGCCAATTTATTCCTTCTTAAAGTTAACATTTTCAGAAATGCGCTCCACCACTGACGTGCAATGGGATGATGTAAAATACACATCATGATAAATATAGGACAAGACCTTATCTCTATCAGTTTACAGCTGTGCAGCATAAATTAGGCCCATTGACGGCACAATAAAACGTCTATGAGGATTAGCTCAGGAAACACCTTTTTGTTTTTGTCTGTGTAAAGAAGGGCTTTCCTCAGAAAAGTTTGTGTGAAAAGTATCTGTGTCACTAGGCCTGTAATCAACATTCACTATACCATGGTGCCTGTGTAATTCCTGGGTTTATATATTATCTACTAGACAATTACAGACTATTTTAGAGTGGACAATCCAGAGTTCTGCAGGATGCGTGTTCTCTGGCTGTCACAACAAATTTGGCCACCATATATTCCACTCTGCATTGTGTGCTCAGATTGTTTAACCATCGTCCACCAGCACTAGGTGTCAGTCTTGTTTATTTGCATCAGCACAAATCTACCGATTGCAGACCTGTGCAGGGTCTTCAAAGGCAGGAATCCTTGTCACTGCAAGGTGGGGCATTGTACATTGTCCAATAACAACAGTGTGCAACTGTAACACTATTGTACTGTTTACTTTACATATTTATTTGATATAACAGCATCATAACTAATATCAAAATATTATTATTAGCATTATTATTATTAATAATAATAATAATAATAATAACAATAATACTATTATTATTAATAATAACAATAATAATAATAACAACAACAATAATAATAATAACAATAATAATAATAATAATAATAATAATAATAATAATAATAATAATAATCCTTATCCCAAACTGAGGCAATGGCATTGAGATCCCCATGAACAGAGCTAATACTCTTAAAAATATTCCCCCTTATATAACTGCTCCCTTGAACAAACTCTCCACATTGCAGCATAGAGACCCACTAAACTGCAGTACAAAGAACCTGAAATTGCAGCCCAGGGTCCCCATGTCTGCTGTTCCCCACTTACCTTTTTCCCCAAGGGAATCTTTCAGTGCAGCTTCCACCGAGTCCATTCAGAGCTATTTGCTGATGGCAGATATGGCCATAACGGAAGTGGAGGTCACTGCACCATCAGGGAGAGTCAATGTGAAAGTGAGGAGCTCAGCAATGCAGTGTCAAGTTGGCTACATCTGGGTTTTCAGCTCGAACCTCGTAAGCTTACAGGACCAATAGCAATTTCAACCACTGCAACCCTTGTGGGCACAGCACTCCTCTTAAGCGATACAATGCTGCTCATGATACTATTGTCAAATGAATCTTAACGCATGAGAATTATGTCGGATGCTGTACGCGCATAAGTGTTGTTTTTAGTCTAGACCAGTCTAGTAGTAATGGATGAATCTCATGATAGTTATTGTCCACAACTAAAGCAAAATTGTAAATTCGTTAAAAGAAAATATGTTTATGAAAAGTAAAGAGACTGACTATGAGCAATTTCCATACAAGAGCCAGACATCGAAGGCCTCCATCAGTAGCTCTGAAATCTATACAGCTGGACCAAAACCAGATGTTCTGAAGTTACTGATATATTCTGATATCCCAACAGTGTGAGGGTGTAATTATTTTAGCACACAGATTTGTCTGAATATACTGTGCTAGAAAGAGCTACAGTTTCTGTTGAATTAGAAATGCTACTGTTAAGTTATCTTAATTTATGAAAGGCTAAAGCTGTACACAAAACATTCAAGCAGGTCATCCGGTACCATTGCCCACTTACCTGATTTGTGGAGAATATTAGATTACTATGGAGACTGCGATGTTCTACAATACATGAAGCTTTAATAAGCTTTGCATTGCTACTAGAGATGCTCACTGACTCCCGTGAAGTGGTTTTGGTTTTGGTTTTGGATCTGGATTAGCTTCCTGTTTTGATTTTGGCAAAACCTCCCTCGTGTGTTTTGATTTTGGTTTTGGATTTTTTTTAAAAAAACTAAAATATGCTAAAATCACATAATTTTGCTCTTTTTTTGTTCCTACATTATTATTAACCTCACTAACACTAATTTCAAGTAATTTGCACAATTTTGACCACCTCACAGGTCACAATGTTATTTTCATACACTTTCAAACAAAGACTGCAGCGACCTGGCTGGCTGATAAGCGACAGAGCAATGATACAAACACACTGCAGTTCATAGCACATCTAGGAAACATTGCCACACAGCAGTGGCAGAAAAGAAAAATGGGGGTCCGCCCTCCCTCCCACCCTTCGCTATGTTGGATCTTAAAAAGGAATTCAAAACTCGCGAGATCTGAGATCTGACGACGTCACAATGATGTTTTGCCTCTGTTTCAATTCCGAGGGCACGCGGCAGTACCGAGCCGTCTTGGTACTCGGATCCCTTAAGTTCGGGTGTGTTCGGTTCTCGAGGTTGTGCCTGAGCATCTCTAATTGTTACCTTTCTTTTCCTATGGGATTCTTCTACAGCCTTTTCGGCTTTGCAGAATTTGTTACAGTGGAAGTGCTGTGCGCAAAGAGGAAAAACTAATCGCACCACAGGAGTCACTTTTCTGGGGCTCCCAGAGTAGCCCTGGCATGAGGTATTTGAGTGGTGCTTAAGTAAACATCGCTGCAAATCCCATATCGATGCATATTTAGTGGCACCGCAGTACAGTGACCCCTAAGTCAAACAAAGGCTGAGCTGCGGTACACACGCATGGAAATATTGATCACTACAATGCACCATTGTGCGTGGCAGCAATCCGTCCTCAGGTGACCTAGGATTTTGGAGAACAAAAAAGTGACGGAAATCAGCACTGCTTCATCTTTTTGGAGTAGAGCTGCTTTGTATGTAAGAAACAATTAGGAGAACTGCGGCAGCTCACAGACTTTGTGTACATTACTACGTAGAGCCCTAAGGGCTAGATTTACTAAGCTGCAGGTTTGAAAAAGTGGGGATGTTGCCTATAGCAACCAATCAGATTCTAGCTTTCATTTACTTAGTACCTTCTACAAAATGATGGCTAGAATCTGATTGGTTGCTATAGGCAACATCCCCACTTTTTCAAACCCGCAGCTTAGTAAATCTAGCCCCAAGTCTTTGCTTACTGAGAAGTATAAGAATGATCTGTCCACGCAGTGTAGCAGTGAGCAGTGTAGCCCAAGCAAGTCAGACTTTCTTAGAGAAATGGCAAGTGACAGCATGTAATAAACAGACGTGTTAATGTGGCTGTAATAAAGCAGATTGAGTTTTCATTGACTACAGTATATTTTGAACTCACCATATTTGTTAGAATGAGTGGCTGGCTTGTGAGGACATATCCAGTCTAGGATGACTCAAAATCACATGATGCAGCTCGCTGTATGACATTTAGGTTCCTCTCACTATATTAACTGGCTATTTCAGTTGATATAAAGAGATTTCTGCCTGCTGGCGTTATTGTCTCCTCGGAGAGTGCTCAGGAGAATATGGATTGTTCTTGTCCTTAGATTATGAACTTAAAATAGGCTAGTGTACGTGTCATAGGATAGATGGTTTATAATGCCCTTTTATAAATAAAATAATATGGGTTTACAACATCTTGTAATGCTGTTAGAGGTCTTGTTAATATTTCAGCAGGTGCTTTGCTTTACCCATTATAGATCCCATTACACGCATTATCTGCATTCAGCACAAAGAAGCATCTTGGACAGTTTTGCTTTTCCCATGCAAAATGTTTTGTTTGCATTAATAAATGTGCTATGAGGCAGGTTTTAAAGGAGAACCATAATCGAGAAAAAAAATTGATTTATTACAGGAATATGATATTTGCAATTGGTCTAACAAATGCAAAAAACTATATAATTTGCTATAGACACTTATGATCAGCACATATGGCATACTTGTCTTTACAATTCTAATGAGAGAGGTCCTGGTACCAGATTGTCTTCTAATAAATAAGGGGCATTTACAAATCTGGCACTTGGGGACATATTCATCAATTTGTTCTTGAGCCTGGTAATAAATAGGATTTTTACCACTATGGAAATCTCTTATGTTCAGCATTTATTAAAAAATGTCGCTGCGGCAGCTGCGCGATACTCAGCTGCCCTGGGTATACTGGCCAGGAGCTGAAAGAATTAATTATCGCTTTGTCAGGTAAGTTTCACTAATAGATAAATAAATAAATGGGTTGCGAAGGCTCCTAAATGTGTGTGGGGAGCGGAGGCTAGCCCATCTGGTCCAGTCCCACAGAAAAGCTACTGTAACACATATTGCTGAAAAAGTTAATTCTGGCTATGTTAGAAATGTATCAGAACACACAGTGCATCACAACTTGCTGCGCATGGGGCTGTGTAACCACAAACCGGTTTGAGTGCCGATGCTGACCCCTGTACACTACCGAAAGCACCTACAATGGGCACATGATGGCCAGACCAGAACCGTGAAGCAATGAAAGAAGGTGGCCTGGTCTGATAAATCACACTTACATCATGTGGATGGCTGGGTTTGCGTACCTCATTCACCTGGGGAAGAGATGGCACTAGGATGCACTATGGGAAGAAGACAAGCTGGTGGAGGCAGTGCGATGCTCTGGGCAATGTTCTGCTGGGAAACCTTGGGTCCTGGCATTCGTGTGAATGTTACTTTGACATGTACCACCTAAGTAAACATTGATGCAGACCAAGTACACCCCTTCATGGCAGCGGTATTTCCTGATGGTAGTGGACTCTTTCAGCAGGATAATGCACAATACCACACTGCAAACATTGTTCAGGAATGGTTTAAGGAGCATGACAAAGAGTTCATGGTGTTGATTGGCCTCCAAAATCCACAGAGCTGGAAAATCAAGTCCAAGCCTTGGAGGGCCCACTTCACAACTTACAAAACGTAAAGGATCTGCTGCTAATGTCTTTGTGCCAGATATAACTGGACACCTTCAGAGGTCTTGTGGAGTCCAAGACAAAACCCAATGGGCTTTGTCTGTATTAAAATTGGCATTTTAAAAAATGACAGCAAACCTTGGCAGTTTGTTGGAACCGGGGCTTAGTAAATATGTTCCTAGTTCCTAATATCAGAAGGTGCAACATTTTGCACCCACACAGATGCTGCCATTTTTACACACTACTAGCAGCGTGCCATCGCAATGTTGTGGGTTTACATGTTTGCACTCCGGTAAATCGAGATATAACAACAAGCTCACACTCATAATTTCCTGACTCTGGTTATACTAAATTGTTCTCAGAATTTCTGTTATTTCTGAAAATATATTTTTGGTTTTAGATATTTGATCTGCTTTTTGGCTCTTATCTGTCATTTAATTGCAAAGTTCAGGGTCTTAAAAATGTTCTGTGGTCATTATTTTGTATGGTATGGAAGAGATGTACTTCTCCTTGTTCCTTTTATCGGAGATGAGTCATAAAGGGATTATGTGCTGCTCTGTGCCATGGTATCTACATTCAAGTAGTGTCTGCAAGTTATTTGATGAATGTGCGACCAATAGGAATACTTACAGAACTTGTATTGAAAAGGTACAAAAATCAAAATGTCATTCCACAGCTGCTTAGCTTACAGGCAACTACAGCTCTGAATGTTAGGTAGAAATAACAGAAATGACAGACATTGGGCAGAGGTGAAAAATGATTTGGCTCTTGGGTTGACTTGCCAGTCAGGGCACAGCTTACTGTAGTAGTTTGACAGGTCAGTAAAAATAACCCTAGAAGTGTATAGTGAGAATTTGTTCCACTTTCAGCTCTTCAGTCGCATAAAAGGCATAAAATGCATTTAAATCAACTTTTCAAACAGTTGTGATTCTTTAACTTAAGTATAATGCACAAACTCTTCCTACAATAATCCATCTTATTTTCATTTCCTGATATTGCACTTAAAAGTATACTTTATTATCAGCTAGTTTATGTTGTAGATCTTGGAATGGGAAACTTTCTTCAGCCCCCCATGTCACTCACCACAGTTGTCCTGAAAAAGCAGAGTACAGAACCAAGGAGGTTATTGGTTCCCTACGTTGGAGGCTTCCATCCAAGACTATGATATCATATAATTGTCTCGTCTCCTGATGGAAGCCTGCTGGGAAATTTCCTGGGCCTCTTGCCAGAGAGCTCTAAGGAGATGTCAAGTGCAAACACAACTTGAAAAATGCTGCCTGAATATACCGGCAGTATTGCTGTCCAAGTCACTTAAACATTCTCCAGGATATATGGCATAGGAACATTGCTCTCGTAATTTGTACATACAGTGCTTTTCTGTTTTGGTATAATTAAGAAGCTTTGCTAAAAGTGTCACTACCGCAGAATGACTTGTGCGACATGATATGCAGGAACCAAACAGTAAGATGCAGTATATGACACTAGGATTATGTACCAATTATTATACATAATAATGACACTAGGAGTACACAAGCAGTACACAAGGAGTTATGTCACTCTATAAAAGCAAAAAAACACAGTAACAAATTTCCCATGTTCCATAGATGTGAGTGTCAGGTAGTTTTCTAAATAACAAATATTAAAAAATTGATTATAAATGTTATAATGGTCATTTATGTAGAAAAATATGTTGGGTTGTCAACCTTCAGAGACTCTTGTGAAACCCTTCACCCTTTGGATTCCATTTTGCTTCTCAGAGCTTGAGAGCACCTGTCTACGGAACAGAAGAACACTCCTGAAGCATCCACCTTGCTTAAAGAGGATTTGTCACCTACACACAATTGAGGCAGCCATTTTGTGAGCTGAACCAACATTCATCACTGAAACAGTATTTATCATTGACATCACTGAGGTACAAGGAACTTGTGGCACAAAATGGCTGACTTTAAGGTAGGATATCTTATTTCTTTAAACTTCTTCTGCAGGAGCTGGTCTTAGTATATTGGTAAAAGGAGGAAGCTGCTGAGGATATCAGAAATGTAGATTGTATTGTTCATATGTGCGGTAAGTTATTGATGCAAACAAGGCTCTTTACACATAATGATTACTGATAAGAACAAAACCAACACTTCATGTCTAATGACCGGCACTCTTGGCACCAGTCTAAACAACCGCTTTGGGCTGAATCAAATCTGTATTTTAGAGCTCTTTTCCAAGTTCTGGTAAAGAATTCCTCTTACTGCATCACGTAAACCCATAATGCCCACAAGTTCCTGCACTGCTTCCCTGAGAGCTCATCTACCATTAGGCCTTAACTGTATATATTTGGCACAATAAAAAGGTCACACCCTAGTTACCTCAGAGAACTTCATAACATATTGCTAAACTCAATAAATAAATCCTGGGTCCCAGTTTAGCGAAATACAATAACTAAACCACTGGAACATTTGCAACACACTAACCAATTTATATGTAATTTGGGAAAAATTGCACTTAGATGCCTGTTTGTGTGAACATGTTTGTAGTAAGCAGTATTAGCCTTTGGTAGACCCAGCTACAACTCTAATGGGCTAGGAAATGGATTGTAAGCTCATATAACTTTCCTCAAAGTTGGTTGCTCAATGAAATGTAATCTATGCATATGGTGTTCTTGTAAATCTGCCAGTAGTGAAACCGCACCGAATGCAGTCTCTGATGTAACTGCTGCATAATAGCATATTTATGTGCAATTGTTCCTGTTTTTATGGACAAGGGAGCAAGTTAGCGCATGAAGATGGCGGAAACTGCAGTTGTGACTGGAGGAGAAGGGCAGTTTGGGTTTTACTGACCATGAGCTAGCTGCAGTGATGTGTGTGAGTGCACAGATGCTCACTTAATCTCATCACTTATATCAGAAATAAGTGAGTATCCAATAATCAGTGTTTTACAAGAAAAAAATAAATGTTATTAATTGGGTGGTGGTCTATAAGTGAGAGTAAGTAGTGTGACATTTTGACATATTTTAACATACACATTCTTATCAATGACTTCAATGGTCACACAAAGCATCTGCATAGATGGACTGTAAAAAGCAGAGTTTAGGTGTGCAATTGTGAATACTTTTAACATAACAGTGCAGCGCACATCTGCATTATTTTCCGGTTCCTGAATGACCAACAAAATCCATTGGACAATCATTATTTGATGTTTGAAGACACCAATGTGGTGTCATGTATGCAGTGCCGGTGCTAGGTTCCTTGGCGCCCTAGGCACAGTTTGAAAATCGCCATCCCCCCCCTTTAAAAATCGCCGCCCCCCCTTTAAAAATCGCCACTGCGCTTCCCTCCCCACCCCTCCCCATGTCTTTCTTTAACTTACCTGCATGAAGCGGCTTCCTCTGCTCTGTCTTCTCCCCTCCACTCACAGACACTGTCGGGCCGTGATGATGACATCATCACAGCCTGTCACTGTCAGTGAGCGGAGGAGAGAAGACAGAGCAGAGGGGAGCCGCCTTATGCAGGTAAGTTTCAATAGGCCCTTCCCTCCTCTCCTCCCCGTGGATTTCACTTTTTTTTTTTATTTCGAGGCGCCCTGCAGAGCCCGGCTCCCTAGGCAATTGCCTAACCTTGCCTAATGGGAGCGCCGGGCCTGCATGTATGACAGACAGGTCCATCTAAAAGGGGGTGACATTGACCCCTATTTCCTTGCATATCAGCAAAGTCTGGAAAATTCAACTAATTCAATAATGCCCAGGTAGGAGGTGGGTTCAGTCCGGTGCCAGATTCAGTACGTTGCCCCCTGCCTTAGCACACAATTTATGGATAGCTGTGATGCTCGAGTACTTGCAGTAAGATATTTTTCCACCTGTGACGCAGATGGTCACATAACAGTGAGGTTCTGGGAGGAGCGTTCCCCGCAGAGGCACTACTTGGATGGGGGATAGGACAATATTGAAATAAAGGGGGTTTTCCAACGATGAAAAAATCCTTTAATGTATTGTATTATTATATTATTAATAGGACTCATCGGTAGTTTTGTATAGTCTAGAAAGGTCTATGTTAACATATACGTCAGTATAGCACATCCCTTGGTGGGGAAATTGCAAACCTCTCCAGCAGCAGTCACCAGAGCACTAGGTAAACCATTTTTGCTGCAGATCGTTAGAGGCCATGGTTGAGTTGGCTTGTCAGCATTTGAAATAAAATCGAAACTTACTAAAACTATATTTCTGAGGGCTGACAGCAATTGATTACAAGTCAGCTAGGTGAGCATGCTACTTCATTTTATTTTTTATCTTTTTGTAGCATTTGCCTTGCAATACGTAAGCGTAGAAGGTTAGACAGGATCAACATTAAATATTGGATAAATATCCCAGGAGTATTCTGTGAGACAAGGCAAAAATATATCTCTTTCTTGAGCAACAATTGCTCAAATATTAATATATTCACTACAATTCATTGACAAATATTCAGGTAGACTAAGAATTTTTCTGCAGCTTTGGCACTGAAGAGGTCAAGTTTTGAATCTGTTCCAGCCTGGACATAGTTCATATAACTTTCCTAAAATGTGGCTCCTCAACTAAGGTGGCTGGATATTAAATATGTTATTGCAACTACCTACATAAAAATGAATGAAGATAGCCATATTTGGTATGATTAGCCGAATTATTGAATAGGTCATTGGGGAAATTGCAACATGTGATTAAACAGCTGCTGCACTTGTTGGGCAGAATTACCCCACCCTCCTGTCACATTTCTCATAGGAACTTTTGAATGAGGGACGGGGACAGACTGGGTTAACCCCATACCTGCCATGAAGGGATAGTCACTGTTTTGGACCCAAATGGGTCCCTCGTCAGAGCCTGATATATAGACCAATTCCCCATTTGTCTCTGTAGATGTCAGGCATTTATCCTAAATATGTTATTGCATCTAAAGCTATTATTGTGTTTTTTTCATGTGTACATAACAACTTTTATTTATTTTTTGGGTGAATTTATATTTGAATGTATGGAATGGTCCATCCACTAAAAATTTATTTTTTTTCTTAACACTTTTAACTTTTAACAATGTTCCATTTGGCCATATGAATCATTGTGAGGTCGGTACCATGTTGTTTCCAGTTTATAAACTACAGCTCCCATCACCCTTTGCCAACCAATGATTCAACTACAGGTGCAGGGAAATTAGGTGAGGAAGTATAGTATGTACAAATTATAAATGTTGTGTTGCAAATGGTTAACCCTATTCATAGAGTATTGCAGGCATGATAAATGGGTTACGTCTTTTTTGCTGCCTGTATTTCCCTGCAGATGGCACTCACAGTCTCTGTTCCCCATCCCATACACCCCTTCTGTCTGTCATATTTTCACAGCTGCTGTGAAACCTCTCCAGTTGCTGGAAGCCCTGATAGTAACTACACTAGTCACAGAGGTGGAGAGAAAATGCTAAGGATAAAAACAGTGTTTGTGACCAGTCCTTTGCTGCTGTCCCGAGGTGCCAACAGTAACACCGGCCAAGGTGAATCTACCCTGGAAGCAAAAATGTAAAAGAGCCAGGAATGTCCGTGCAGTATCCTGAGAGGGACCTGCAGCCATAATCATCAGCACCAAAGGGGCTTCTCTCCCGCTGGGCTCAATGCAGTGACCCTTGCACCTGTCACTAGGCTGGATCTCCGTCTGGTTCAAGGAGTCAGAGGTGGGTTTGCCATGCAGTCTGTCAGGTTCGTCCCACAGTTCTTCTTTCTGCATTGAGCAACTTGCAGTGTCCCTGTCTCTCAGGCACAATGATACAGGCACGCACCACACATCTCTTTTCATGTGTGACAAGTGATTACACACAGAAGCCTGTGCTGCTGCTGCTGCTGCCTCCGTGCATTTTGTTCAGAGTGACAATGTGTTTGCTGGATATTCAGATTTTGAGTGCACCCAGTGTCTAGAGCTGACACGCTATGTGTATGTCTGTACAAGATAAGGTCGTGATCATGGACTTACACGCCTGTTCTATGGGATTGCTATCGATACCAATATGGTGTTTATTAGGATTTGATTTTGTTTTTTTACCCTTTAAATAAGATAATATACTGAAATAAAATAATTAAATCTGATCCAATACATTTCTAGATATTTTAATAACCCATCAAAACAGAAAACAGAAACATGTATGGATGCATTTTATTATTATATGCATTATTTATTATTATTTCCTTGTTGCATTGTTCTAGAATTGTTTAGGTTGCATAATGCCTGATTATCATTGTATCTGTATATACGCATGCATACTGTATGTGCAGAGTATGTAATTTGTGTCTAAGGGGTTTGTGTTGTGAGAGAAAGTCAGATATTAATAATTCAGATTTTAATAAACAGTACTAGCAAGAAAGGTTCTTTATTTTATTTTTACAGTTTCAATCTTTAAACACTGATTACCTAATGCACAACATCAGGAGTTTGAGCCCAACAATAAAAGCTCCCTTATTCCCTGTCCCATATCAGCATTTACAAAATAGCCATTTTACCTCAGGTCCATCTCCGTTTTATACAAGGGCAGGGGGGCCTATAGTGCCTATATATCCCATAGTGGGCTACCATGGGCTGGGTCACTGGGCTACATATATTTTTTTCCTTTAAAATGTTCCTTATAGGTTGCTGAGCCGAGTGACGAGTCCCCCCCCCCCCCCATCTAAAATTTGCTTGCCAGCCCCTGGTTTTATATGCATGTTACTGGATATTTTTGTTGTATATTTATAAAACTGAACTTGAAATGAAGTAATGCTCTCCTTAGAAAGGCATATGTGTATATGAAGGTGCACAAGTGTATCTATTCCCTGTGACACTTCTGACCCTGTTATAAAGTGCAACGGTGGTGACGTCATCAGGGCTGGGGGAAGCTTCACAATGCAGCGTACGGCGCAACTTTTTCAAATAGCAAGTTGCAAGTGATTAAACAAAATGTGCTAATGCAGCAAAACCTATTTCTGAACTACTGCAAAATGCATGCTTAGTGGAAATTGAGCACATCTAATAAGGCCTATATACTTAGTTTTGTTTTGTTCTTAAAAAATGGAAAATATTCAGAGCTAAGCATTGTAACGGCTCTTTTTCTAAACTATCTTTTACATTGTTGCTGCATGATTATAAATGTCACTCATAAAATATAATCATTGAATTTCATATATTCATTTTATTTTCATTGTACTTCAAATACTATAAAACATCAGAAGGTATTATGTGTTGTATTACTTGTAGTATTGTTGATATTGGGAAATAAGCCAGTTCCTGTTAGACTGTGAGTGGTTACAGTGGTATATATTATTTGGCCCAGTATTTGCAATTTGTTAGAAGGAGAAAGTACTGGTGGTATAGTTCTTGGAAAAAGCTCAATTAAAGGGATAAAAAAAACTCATCACAGAGCTCATTACTAGCTGCAAAGGAAAGAGCGGGAACTCAGTGCTTGAGGTAAATAATTCCTGTGGTGTTTGTTGTCAAGGTGACTGTTGAAGCATGGACCAAGGTTACAACCTCCAGTTAGAGAAGTCCGTATACTGTTATGCATGGATTTGTCCATTAATTGGATTACAATGCAATATAGCACATCCATTTGACACCTTGAGCGTTTTTCCATTAATACAGACAGAGACATACCTACCAAGGTGAATTCCCCCTTTGGCTAGGCAATGTGACAAGGGTATCAGGCATTCCGAAATGGGCAGAATTAGGAAGCAAATACAAGCAATCAGAATAGCAAAGTCCTGTTTATGAAAATATTATTAATATTTTATTGCTATGGTAGCAATCACCAATATTACTATTGACAGGCAGTGACAATGAAGATCAATGGAAATAGCAGAGGGTATGAATGTAGTGGCTGTGTAACATATTTACTGTCTTGCTAAAGAGAGATAAGGCAAAGTCAATGTGTCTTTCTAGCAATAAGAATGGTAATATCTAAATACCAGACAGATTCATGCCCACTTAGATAAGTAAACATTTGTTGAAAAATGTGATCTTCAACATATCACGTATCCACTATTCCTGTGAAAATGTAAACATCCCAGGTTTGCTATGTGGCCAGGTCTGTATATTATAAATTGGTAAATTGCTCTGAGAATAAAACCATTCTCTTTTCCCTTTAGATTAGAGCACTATACTGGCTCCAGCAGCGCAATATGTATTGTCCCGTTATGTCTGCACATAGCAGTATGAATGCCTTTCTGTGAGACTAGCTCTGATATGCTCTATAAACACTTGGAGCAGCTGGATATTACCGTGATGTCCGGCTGCACTCTTTATCGGGTACTACTTACCCAAACACCGTGCATTTTCCTGAGCACCTCTATGCAGTGCAAGGACAAATCTGAGAAGTTGCATAGCCATGGAGCCCTTCGCCACTATCCACAGCACATCATGGGGTACTATTCCCCACTTAGGGGTATATTTAATAAACTGCAGGTTTGAAAAAGTGGAGATGTTGCCTATAGCAACCAATTACATTCTAGTTATCATTTATGTAGTACATTCTACAAAATGACAGTTAGAATCTGATTGGTTGCTATAGGCAACATCTCCTCTTTTTCAAACCTGCAGTTTAGTAAATATACCCCATAGAGTTTATCAGTGCTAGTGTAACAGGAACACGGCAAATAAATCAAAGAAATGCAGAGAACCTGGGCCCTATGTACACAGGAGCAGTAAGCTCCAATGTGCAACTACACAGCTACACAAAGCATCTTGACAATGGAATTACTCCTTTAATGTAGTGTTCTTCCGAAAACATATGGGGTACCAAAAAAAGAGAACAAAACTAATAGTGTAGTAAATAAGTTCCAGATGTCCTCCATCAGTATATGAGAAATGAGAAAGCAAACAAAACCACTCAGCTGAAATAAATATTCAACCCCACTTCCAACCTGACTACTCACACATGTCTCTAGACCTCAAAATATTTTTATCCTAGATATCTATCATCCAACAATACATTTTATTGATCTACTGTACATACTAAACTATTAGGGGGGGGGGGAGGGGGTCAGTACAACATATGTTTGAGAGAGACTACTACATTAAAGCTGTAATTCAATTGCAAGGACTGTGGAGGATTCTGCAAATCCTATTTTAAAAGACGCAAGAGATTTGTGCTGGACTTATATTGTATCTGTGACAATTGTGTTGGATACATACAGTATGTTTTGAAATGATTGTTTATTGAAGCGCAATTGTTAAATTTGTTATTTTGTTTAATACCCTTAACGTGTATCTGTAATTGCTCCCAACATTTAAAAGTGCAAAACCAGGAAGATAATCCCCACCCCTATTTCACCAAAAGTTCACCTGATTGGTCTGATCAGATCACAGTCACACCCATTATTGTTCAAAGCCCCACCCACTTTCCAATAAACCCTACTAATCTTTGGGATTCTCTACTATTGGGAGATATGCCTGGGTGCAGCTGTTTTGTGAATAGGGACTAGGTTGCACAAACCTGTCAACTGCCAAGTTTAATATCCAGAGCCATATTTGGGGCCAAGACTAATGTATTTGATACCAAACCTGCTGTATTGACCTCATCTGCTTTGTCCAGGTCCAGAGCATTGCCTGATGGCGATGGCCATACCAGGAACTCTATCAGGCATGTCCCTCTGTCGCTGGTTGCTGGCCCCTTCCTCCCCTTCACTGAACCTATCCACAGCTTGTTGATACAATTCTTTTCCAGTAGGGTTACAGTTTTAGTGCAGACCTAATAGTTTACAGACAGGGCTAATTTGTTACTGTCTCTCTTATATCACTAAATGATTGGTATAATCAAAAAAATTGATGTGCTCAGTGTAAGCAGGCAACAGCTAGACGTTAATATGTTATGTAACAAATTCACCACATTGGTTTAACATATTCATTTATTGAAAGTAAATCATAACACAACCTTATTTTGCAACATATTTAATAACTGACAAGACCTTTTCTTAATATTCAGGGATAAATTCAGGCTGGGCGTGTTCACCTAGGGCAGTGATTCTGAACTCCAGTCTTCAGGACCCCTAACAGTGCATGTTTTCCATATCTCCTTGCTTAAGCACAGGTGTATTCATTACTGACTGATACATTCTGACAGATCCACAGGTGGTATAATTATTTCCCTTGTCACCTGGAAAGCATGCGCTGTTAGGGGTCCTGAGAACTGGAGGTGAGAAACACTGACCTAGGGCATAATTCTAGTAGCCACAACACAATTGTTCTTTGTTTTAAATTAAACAATAGACGTGTTGCTCTGCAGTTAGTAGTAATAAAACTGTTAATGGTATTTATGAAGATCATTGCACATGTGCAAATATTTTTACAGTTCCTCTTATGGTGTGTGCTCCCATTGAGCAAGTTCATGGTCCATCTGCAAAACTGATATACACAATTAGTGTGACTATGGATGTGGTTATCTTGTCATATAGCAATGAAAATAGCAACTCAAAACACCATCTTTCATGATATTCGGCCCGCACCCTGCCATAATTTCCAATACTCTAATTCCTTTTTTCTATGTCACTTAGCACATGATATCAGTGCTGACTTTCACATGGCAATTAATTAATTAGTTAATTTCTATGCACATTAGATTACATCCAAACTTGTATTCACACAGTGTAATATCTGTGGCTAGATGGAGCAAGGGACTTACTTGAATTAAAAAAAAAAAACTGATTTCTGCCACCTCCGACAAAGTGTACATTTCAGGTCAACTTGTGCCCATTACAATATATAGTCCCACAAAAATAAGTCTTATTTTTGCAGATAGATGGCATTATTGAGCCTATCCCGTATTGGTGAGGTATGTCCCACTTAGTCCTGCCTATCATAAAACGTTAAATTTACTCACTTTGCGCCCAGTCAGTAAATTGTTTTGTGGTATTAGCGCTGCACTGGTTCATAAAAGGGTTCAGTCTTAGGCATCTAATTTACCTAAATATATTTGGAGCACCTTTATTTCAGATGTCAGGAATTAGTATATTTCATTTACCTTTCTAAAGATGCAAGCTATTAAAATGTGTAACAAGAAACATCCTTTTGAAAGTTATGTGTAACACTTTTGCTATATTGCTCCGTTCTTCATTGGATCACACAGAGCCAGATTAAGGGTTCAGGCCGCCCTAAATTAATCACCTTCCATGCCAAGCTAATAGATGGTAGGAAAAATTGAACTCATGCCTAATTTAAAATCTGACTTTCTTCACCCTCCATCCCCCAATGTTTATATTCTCATATTTTTGAAACTCAGTCTTTTAAAAGGGTCGCAGCAGTCTTAGTCACTCATTTAGTTTTCATTAAAATCAGAACTATATAATCTAACAGAGGCATGAACAAGCGCTACTGAAGGTGAAGGTGAGAAGGCGGCTGCTTCGTCTGAACCTGTCTCCATCCTTGTCTCTCCTAAACTCTGATCTTCAGGCGCTCACCCAAGGATGACTCATCGTCTTCAGCCTTTGCCATAGAAATACGTCAAGATTAAAACCTTGCTACATGTTTCTTTCATGTTTTCTTTTTACTTTTGGAGAACAACTATTCTCTTCTATTTTAAAATGAATTTCAGTTTATACCTTTCCCTTTTTTCAACTTTTGCACCCCCTAAGAGCCTTGCACCCTAGGCTACATCTTATTCAACTAGTGATGGGAAATCTAGTTCATTTTGAAGATTAGTCCATTCTGATCTAGTTCACACAAAAGATTAGTTCAAAAGATTAGTTCATTTCACTCATTTGACTCATTTAGTTCATTTAGCTCAGTAATACCCCATTCATACTGCACCAAAATCCCGGGTTTTTGCCGGGGCGAGCTCAAACGACCTGGGTCTTGGTGCAGTGTGAATGGTACAAGTCAAAAATCCCGGGTCTAAAAACCCGGGTCTTCAACCCGGGATTTATCGAGGGGTAATTCCCGGGTCGGACCCGGGTTGCCTGTACTATGAATGGTGCAGCCCGGGTTTTTCAACCCGGGTTGCACAGAAAACAAGCTGATTGGCTCTCTGCCTGTCTCTGGAGGATGATGTCATCGGTGGGAGCCCGTGGAAGATTCGAGAGGGAGTTTAGGAGAAATGGTGGATGGTGGAGTGCAGATCAAGCTGAAGCAGAATCGGAGTTTGTTCCAAACAATCACCACCCACTTTTGCATCATCTTTATGCGTCAAAAAACCAGTCACCTTTCAATGACATAACCATTTTTCAGCCAATGAAAACTGCTCTGGTAATGACTCCCACAAATTGCCAGGGCACAGACTTGTGCAGTATGAATGGGTTCAACCAGGGAAATTCCCGGGTCCGAGGTGCAGTATGAATGGTGTTTCTGAGCTGGGACACTCCGAGCCCCGGCAAAAACCCGGCTTGAAAAACCCGGGATATTGCCGGGGCGGCAGTATGAAAGCGGTATTAGTTCAGTTTGATCACTAGCTCTAGAACACTGCTGAGAGAAGTGATTGGAGATATAGATCTAGTCTATTACACATACTGCAGGCATATCTACTACTACCTCATTAGATGAGTTATAGTCCTGTTAAAATGATCCAATAATTTTAATATGTCAGATCATTTTTAATATTTTAAAAAGGGCAATCACTTATACAAAAACTAGTAGTGACATGTTGAGCTCTGCAAAGTTGATTACATTTTCATTATTATTTATTGCTTTCATAATATACAAATGAGAAAGACCCAAAACAGGCATCACGTCACTGGGGGCGGGGCCAAAATGGCATAATTCATAAACAGAACTACAATATATAGCATGCAGCACTCAGCAGTGCAGTGTGTCTTGAGCTGACAGGGAAGGGAATGTATCCTGTGACTCATGAGCTAAATGACCTAAATGATTGAAAAGATTCAGAGAGTGAAAAGATTCAGAGAGTGAAAAGATTCAGATGAGTGAAATGAGTCAAATGAACTAGATGAACTATTGAACTCCTGAGCGAGAATGACTCATGACACCTTTAAAGGGGGTGAGGGGGCTATGATGTGATATGGTTATCATTTTAGACAAATCTTAGAGAAATACAAAGGCAATACTGTGTGCACTACTGTTAGGTGCACGCAGCTCTTCTTTCACAAGCAGTACAGCCCCCCTCCCTTCCCTCACACATTATAGTAAAACCACCCTCCCTTCCCTCACACATTATATTAAGACCCCCTCCCTTCCATTACACATTATATTAACATACACCTTCCCTTCTCTCATACTTTATATTAACATAGTCCTCGTCCCTTCCCTCACACATTATAATAACATCTCCCCTCATTCACACATTATATTAAGACCCCCCTCCCTTCTCTCACAGATTATAGAGAGACCCCCTTCCCTTCCTTCACACATTATATTACGACCCCCCCTCCCTTACATCACACATTATATTAAGACCCTCCCTTCCCTCACACATTATATTATCATAGACCTCCTCCCTTCCCTCACACTTATCTTGTTACATCTGCACTGTGTGGGAGCCTCTCTCTCAGCTTTGCGCATATGGGATGGCACCTGTCATGTGGTGCGCTTCCCATGTGATATCTGTCAGTGACGGGGACTGAAGGAAGGAGGAAGCAGTCACAAATAGTTGGAGGAGAAGATCATTAGATCCATGGCCACTAACTAAAAGGAAGGTGGTTGGTCTCAGGGAAGGACCCTGGAAATAAAGATCCCCTATTTATGTGATTATCTGTTTTTACTATATAACATACAACATAAAATTGAGCATCAGTAGACCATAAATTAAATAATAAACCAAAGAAAAGAGTTTGTTTGCTGTTCTTGTTTATTAGGTATGCTGCATGCATATTTCAAGAGTTTAGGATCATTGAGCCTGCTTGCAAGTAAAACTCATTCCACAAAAATGTATATATATATTAGTGCTTGAGATATCTGAGAAAACACATTCTTACAAAATGCTGCTGTACATTCTCCCAATCCACCTCTTCCTTGAATATTTGTATTAAAGTTTTATTCTGGCCTCCATGCTGTTGCTTGGCAACCAGATAAATGTCCAGATTTTTAGAGTTTTGTATGTGATCGTTTGATAACCTTTTTAGCCATCGTACACCAAATAGGCAATTTAGACTAATCTGACAACCGATAATCAGTGTATCACTACGCACCAATAGCAACATTTATGTCTATATTCAAAGTCACGTATATGATCATAGCCTCTATCTAAACAGTATCATTAAAAGAGCAAAAATTAAGTATTCTACAGGCATGGCCAAAAATGTTGAGAATGACACAAATATTATTTTTCACAAAGTCTGCTGCCTCAGTTTTTATGTTGGCAATTTGCATATACTCCAGAACGTCATGAAGAGTGATCGGATGAATTGCAATTAATTTCAAAGTCCCTCTTTGCCATGAGAATGAACTTTATCCCAAAAACAACTTTTCTACTGCATTTCAGCCATGCCACAAAAGGACCAGCTGACATCAGGTCAGTGATTCTCTTATTAACACAGATGAGAGTGTTGATGATGATAAGGCTGGAGAATACTCTGTTGCTGATTGAGTTAGAATAACAGACTGGAAGCTTTAAAAGGAGAGTGGAGCTTGAAATTATTTTTCTTCCTCTGTTAACCATGGCTATCTGTAAGGAAACATGTGCAGTCATCATTGCTTTGCTCAAAAGGGCTTCACAGGCAAGGATATTGCTGCTAGTAAGATTGCACCTAAATCAACCATTTATCGGATCAAGGAGAGAGGTTCAATAGTTGTGAAGAAGGCTTCAGGGTGCCCAAGAACATCCAGCAAGCGCCCGGACTGCCTCCTAAAGTTGATTCAGCTGCGGGATCGGGGCACCTTCAGTGTAGAGCTTGCTCAGGAATGGCAGTAGGCAGGTGTGAGTGCATCTGCGCATACAGTGAAGCAAAGACTTTTGGACGATGGCCTGGTGTCAGGAAGGCCAGCAAAGAAGTCACTTCTCTCCAGGAAAGGCCAGCAAAGAAGTCACTTCTCTCCAGGAAAAACATCAGTGACAGACTGATATTCTGCAAAAGGTACAGGGATTGGACTGCTGAGGACTGGGTTAAAGTCATTTCTCTGATGAATCCTCTTTCAGATTGTTTGAGGCATCTGGAAAAGCGCTTGTCTGGAGAAGGAAAGGTGAGCACTACCATCAGTCCTGTGTCATGCCAACAGTAAAGCATCCTGAGACCATTCATGTGTGGGGTTGCTTCTCAGCCAAGGGCAGCGCCGGTGCTAGGGTTTTTGGCGCCCTAGGCATACTGTGAAAATCGGTGCCCCCCCCCCCCCCCCCGCCCGCAGGCAGGCACACTTTAAATATCGGCGGCCCCCGCCGCAGGTACCTTGTCAAAATCGGCGCTTGCCTCCCCTCCCCACATCTTTCCTTATCTTACCTGCATTAAGCTGCTCACTGTCGGGCCGTGATGATGATGTCACGGCCGACAGTCAGTGAGCGGAGGGGAGGAGACAGAGCAGAGAGGAGCAGCTTGAAGCAGGTAAGATTCATAGCCCCTTCCCCCCTCCCCTCCCCGTGGATTTCTAGGAAGCCGCACAGTTTTAAACGACAATAGTCAATGTTTTTTAATTTTGAGGCGCCCTGCAGAGCCCGGCGCCCTAGGCAGTTGCCTAACCTTGCCTAATGGGAGCGCTGGGCCTGGCCAAGGGAGTGGGCACACTCACAATATTGCCTAAAAACACAGCCATGACTAAAGAATGGTACCAAAACATCCTCCAAGAGCAACTTCTCCCAACCATACAAGAACAGTTGGTGACGAACAATGCCTTTTCCAGCATGATGGAGCAACTTGCCTAATGGCAAAAATGACAACACTGCAAATATTGACTCTTTGCATGAACTTAATGTAATTGTCAATAAAATCCTTTGACACTTATAAAATGCATGTAATTTCATTTCAGTATACCATAGCAACATCTGACAAAAGACCTAAAAACACTGAAGCAGCAAACTTTGTGAATACCAATACTTGTGTCATTCTCAAATCTTTTGCCCATGACACAATCATCATCATCATCATTTATTTATATAGCGCCACTAATTCCGCAGCGCTCTACAGAGAACCTACCAGTATGTTTTCGTAGTGTTGGAGGCAGTGGCGGATCCAGGGGGGGGGGGGGGGGGGGGGCGATCGGGGCATTCGCCCCCCCTAGCAGCAAAAAGCTAGGTCCCAGCCGCCGATTAAAACGGGTGGGGCGGGGCTAAGCGCGAGCGGGGGGCGGGGCTGAATGTGGGCCAGCCAATCAGAGTGGTCCCAGCCGGCGACCACAATGGGAGGGAGCTGGGCCAATCGCTGGCGTAAGGCGGGGATAACGCAGGCCAGCCAATCAGAGCAAAGGAGGGGCGTGATTATGCAAAATCGCCCCCCCTAAACATAAAGTCTAGATCCGCCCCTGGTTGGAGGAAACCGGAGCACCCAGAGGAAACCCACGCAAACACAGGGAGAACATACAAACTCCACACAGATAAGGCCATGGTCAGGAATTGAACTCATAACCCCAGTGCTGTAAGGCAGAAGTTAGCCAACGTGCTGCCCATACAATGATATAATAATGGATGTAGAGGATGAATTGATATTGCAAAATATATATAATATATATGTAGGCGTAAATTACAGAGGCTGGATGGCTATCCCACTGTCAAACAGGATTACTTAAGAGACATTTTCTGAAGTAGTTGGAAGATTATCAAATTATTTTAAGAGTCATTCAGTAACCATCAGACATCATCGGAGACAGATTAAGATAGCAGCCAATACATTTACAGTGCCATTCACATTATATCAGCCACCAGTACCTCAACTGCACCCCATCTTATACAAGCCTTAAGTGTCCTCACATTAAAACAACATCCAGTCCCTACACACTATACCAACAGCCAGTGTTGAAAACATTATACCAGTCTCTGATATCCAATACCTCACTAGCATTCACTGCTTCTAGCCTCAGATTATCAATGTATTATACCATCCTCCAGTCCCCCAATATGCCAGCCTCCACCGTCCCTTCTAAAACCTGACTGCCTCCAATGCCGTGAACATTATAATAGATGGTGCGCACCTTCATACACTTAGCGCAAAGTGGCCAAGATGTGTTCTCACCATGCATCTCAATTTGCACAAGTGCATTTGTGGAGGTGCTACTTCTCCAAAACAGTGCAGAGGGTGCATTTTTAGGAGTGTTCCTTGATATGTGGAGGAGCGTTTGGCAATTTTCACTCTGCAAAAGGACTTGAGCTTTGCCCCAAGTGAGAACTGCCCATCTCTGGTGTTTCTCCTATGCTTTTAATGGGATCCACTTTGTGTTATGTTTTCGGGGAAAAGTGCATTTTAAGGCATACTCTGATCAAGTAATAACAAACTTCACACACAAATGAAACATGGCAAGTAACATAAAAGCAGTCCCAGTGTCATATAACTAAGCCATAAATGAAGCTAAACCAAGCATTTTGTTTAGCAGAAAAACAGAAATGTTTATTCTAAGGAAATGGGTTGTTCTAAAGTGGCGGGAGGTTAGACTTTGATGTGACTTTTGTAAAGTAGGTTCTGCACAAGTGGGTACACTTCTACATGACCTGATTATCCAATAGGCTTACTAGGCTGCGCCAAGAGCGCAAGATTTTTTTGGGTGTGTAATTGTGAAAGTAAGAGGCATAAACGGAAATTAATTTTAAAATATAAGAGAATAGTTGTTCTTCAAAGTAAAAAGAAAACATGAAAAAGAATGTAGTAAGGTTTTATTCTTGATGTAATCTCATGGTAAAGATTGAAGACAATGAGTCATCGTGGGGCAGGTGCTTGAGGATAAGGGAGTAAAAGAGACAAGAACAGTGATAAGCCCAGACGCCACAGCCCCACATCTTCATCTTCAGCAGCAGTCTTTCACACCTCCGTTCCACTATACTTTAATGAAAACAAATTGAGTGACAAAGATTGTTGTGATCAGTTTAAAAAGCCAAGTGGAGTTGAGTTTTGAAAAGGAAAGAGATGAATGAGAGATTTCTCTATTGAAAAGGATTGTGCACCTTCATGTGCGCTGACTAAACTATAAAGCTGCACAATTGCAAAACCAAGATATTTTTCTGTGCGCCTACAGTGCACTTTGTAATTGTAGCAACGATAAGTTAATGAGGCCCAGGATCTGTATTAAAATGGATTTTACATTATAATTATGTAACTTCACATCATCTGTCCACCTGGAACTTGTGGGTTCAATTCCGGGATGTGTACATAATATGGTATTTGGAATCCTTTTAATGTAAAGTCTAGAAACATCATTCAACAACAAAATACAGTATGAATGGAGGGTTAGTAGTGGTACTGCAGTTTTGTTTTTAGTTGTTTTACTTTACATTCTCAGGGGCATATTCAATTGTTGGCGTTTCCTGCGGCGTTAAAATTATTACGGTTATTACGGTAATTCTAAGCCGGAATTCGGCATTAAAGGTACCGTAATAACGGTAATTACGCGCACTATTACCGTAATGACGGTAATAATGCGCAATCCGCGTTACTTTTCCGAGTAACACCAACAATTGAATATGCCCCTTAGAGGCAGATTTAATTCTTAAAATATCCGCAAGCGGTGTCTCCGGAACGGCCCCATGACATCTCATGCGGATATGTTTTTACAGAAGTAACGCTCATTTTTGCTCGCACCATAAATATGAGCATTACTTTTCACTGTAATATTGGTAAAAATGTATGTCCGCAATGATCTTTAGAACATCGCGAACAATTAAAACTGCCAATTAGCATCTTTTTTGACAATATAGGATTTCAGGCACATGCAACCCACAGCAGCAGCCTGCACCAAAACATGTGAATGAGACAGTGTATCTTCTGTTGCATTAAATTCTAATGAGTCCATGTTTCTACAGGTACTATTATTGTTGTGACTACCCCAAGAGAGCAGCAATGATTCAAATTAATTTAAAAGTTGCATTCGGGGGGCGTGGCCTGGACAAGCATGGAGTAGCACGTACTGTTACAAGCTCTCCAGCCTGAATATCCTGATATCTCCTGTATAGCGACTGAAATCGACTAAAAACTGCTTACCGAGTGTGGGAAGTGAACCCTGAAGCCCTGCAGATAAAAACGGGTCCACGCTGATAACATTTGCTGCACGGAGGGAGACGTGGCCTGGGCGCCATATAGGAATGTTGAAATCTCTCTGAGCTGCGTCTCAAATCCCCATTTAAAGAATATACACCGCAAAAAGCTGCATAATACTGTGGCTGAATTTAGCTTCTTGGGCCAGAGAAATACAGGCTCCGGACTGGGTTCCCCAATTATTCTCGGTCGGACGGGCTGTCTCCCGGGGCCGCTCCGCCACATGTAAGAAGGCCCAGACTTAAACCTAAAAGATCTCGGTTCCTTACCTGACTCTGGTGGGTCTCTGGACCCCTCGGCCGCGCCTTTGCAGCCTCGGCTGTTATTTCCTTTGATCGCCTGAGTGACCTGACTTCCGGTTTTCGGAGGTCAACTTCCGGTCGGCGGTGGGAGCCTGATCGCCGGAGAGAGGGGGACACAGCCTTGAGCTTCCGCTGCAATATATCTGCATCAAAGGCCCTAGAGAACGAGGTGCATTTACACATAAGGCCTGCCAGCAAATTGCCACGGGGAACCTCTGTTTAAAGTGGTAAAGCGAGGGGGCGGGGCTTAGCGGCGGCATCCAGAGGCACAGCAGACAGGGAAGGACTCGCTCTACACCTCCCGACATTCACCTGGATGGAAACATTATACGCTCCGGGCGCCATATTGCCTTCTGGCTGTATCCAAGTAAGTCACTGCTTAAGAGTTATAAAGCAGCTTGTGCACAATCTGTCTACACTGGAGACATAGATGTGTTAAGCTATTATCTGAACCTGCATACTACCAGGAGCTGTTTGGACTTTTAAAGCCTCCTACTGTTACTGTGACTGCTTTACTTATACCATCTGGTGGAGGGTGATTACAGCTGGCGGCCATCTACCAAGTCCTGGGGGGGTCGGGCTGTATAGTCTGCTGGCAGTATAACCCTGAAGCACAACTGTCTTGTTGGGTCTGGCCCTGATTCTCGGCCATATACAAGCTCATAGGAGAAATACTACCCACTTTGCTGTGTTAAACCATGGGGAAGCATGGTCAATCCACTGCCGCGGGAAAACTGGAACGTTTTGCCCGATCCTCCACGAGTGTTACTGGCTCAGGTGAAACATCACAATCTGCTCCTCCTCCTTTGTCAGCACCGCAGGATGAGCCGGAGGTCACATTACAGCAGGTTCTACAGGCCATCGGGGCGTCTGAGAAGCGGGTGACTGATAAAATTGCAGAAGTACAGGTGGATGTATCTCTTCTCCGGCAGGATGTACAGAAGATTAGGGAGAGAGTGGGCGAGGTAGAGGCCCGTGTGTCCACGCTTGAGGATGGTTCTGCTCCGGTTGGGGGTCGGTTGGAGGGTCTGGAGTCCCAGGCCTCGCTTTTCAGGCAAAAGCTCACGGATATCGAGGGGCGCCTACGCCGCAGCAACATTCGTTTAGTGGGGCTACCTGAGAAGGTGGAGGGCACTGCTCCAGAATCTTTCCTGGAAAAATGGTTAATCCAATTATTTGGCACAGATTCGTTCACAGCCCAATTTGCAGTGGAGCGAGCACACCGCATTCCAACTCAGGCACCTCCGCCTGGAGCTCCTCCGCGGACATTTATAGCCAAATTCCTGCACTATCGTGATCGAGATGCTGTACTACGCCTAGCTAGGCAGAAAGACCCAGTGGAATATAATGGTCGAGTAGCAATGTATCCTGACTTTGCTCTAGATGTTCAAAAAAATAGGGCCCAGTTTATCCCGGTGAAGAGAAGATTGCGTGACTTACAGATCCCATATGCCATGATCTTCCCTGCTAGACTGCGTGTGGTCTCAGAGGGTCGCACATCCTTCTTTGATACACCGCACGAGGCTGCTACCTGGCTGGATCGTCTGGCTGCTGGAGGACGCTGAAACGGGATGTCAGATGAGCAGTTTCGCATCCCTCTACTTTGTCCTTGGGACACTCTGGTGCTGAGTTACATTATGCAATATGTATTGTGTTCTTCTTGGTACTTGCTACGCTCATTAAGGTTTAAAATGTGTTGATGAAAGAAAGTTGCTCTAAGGCTCATATATGAGGTAACGGGCTGGAGAGCCCATGGCTTTAAGGCCTATTCTGGTCTCAGTTTGCCCCCCCTTATTTTCCTTTTCTCATTCTTCTTGCTTCTTTTCTTTGTCCTTGTACTCTATTTTTGTTTACCCTCCTTGTTGGCGGGCGGCCTGTCTTGTTGAGCTCGGGCTGTTTTGCACAGTGCGGGCTTGGCAGGTGGCTGTGTGCTGGCTTGTTGGGCATCCTAAGTTAATTACTGTTCGGGTCTGAGGTATACTTTAGTTGGGTGGAGTATACAGTGTGGGGGTAGGGGTTTAGTGTTAAGGTTACTAATTTAGTTTGAGTGCAGTTATGTGTTCGCAAAAATATGACCAATGCTTTTGTAAGACTACATCTATACTTGATTATGTATGCTCTGCGAGGCTGTGGGATACGGGGCAGTGGGTCTCGGGGGAAATGTTACAAGATTTTATGCTTTATGTATGTGTTCTGGTACATCTGACAGGGAGCTGAGAATCCTCTCCTGGAATGTTCGAGGTTTAAACAACAATGTAAAGCGCTCCCTTGTTATACGTCAAATTAGGAAAAATGATCCTGACATAATTTGTTTATTGGAGACCCATCTGCATGGTGAAAGAACACTCTCCCTTAAAAAGTCATGGGTAGGTGGTGCGTACCACTCCACACACACAACTCATTCTCGAGGGGTTACTGTATTGGTTCATAAGTGCCTTAGTTTCACCCTGGAAAAAATACAGGTGGATCCAATAGGGAGATTTGTTTTAATGAAATCTGTCCTTAATTGGGTTCCGGTGCTCCTTCTTGTGGTGTATATACCCCCTCCGTATAATAGTGAAGTTTTAAAAAAATGTGGTGAGTTTATGGCAATGTCTCCAGAGATTCCTACTATATGTATAGGGGACTTTAACAATGTGATGAATAAATCTTTAGATAGATGGCGGGAACAAAATCTTGCAGTCAGTGACTCTGTGTCGGCCTTTGCTGCCCTGGTAGGGGAGTTGGGCTTGGTTGATGTCTGGCGCTTAAGATATCCAGAAGAGGTGCAATTCTCCTGTTTTTCTACATCATACAATGCATTCTCTAGGATTGATATGGCTTTGTTGTCGCACTCTCTGGTGCCGGCGGTACAGGGGGTGGAATACAAGGCTAGAGGAATTTCTGATCACTCGCCTCTTCTTATGAATATTGACTTTGCTATTGTTAGAGGTCAGTCCTTTTGGAAGTTGAACCCCTTTTGGCTCTCCTTGATGGGTACAGGGGCAACATTGGTGGCTCAGTGGGAAGGGTTTTTCATGGATAACTCTGGTACAGCACGACCCCCCATGGTATGGGACACTTTTAAAGCTTTTCTGAGGGGGACATTAATTGCTAGTGTGGCGGAAATAAAAAAGTCGTCTAGACATAAAGAAAAAGAATTGGAGGACACATGCAAATTATTAGAAAGGCAATATATAAAGGGTAGGACTGAGGCCTCAAGATGTGTTTGGCAGGTGGCTCAGAGGGAGTGGGTAAACTATGTGTTTGATAAATCTAAACGTAAGTTTCTTTTCTCTAAACATGTGCAGTATGCTGAGGGAGACAGAAATGGCAGTTTCTTGGCATACCTGGCGAGGGTTGAGAGGGCTAATGCGGCTGTTCCAGTTATTTGTGATGAAAGTGGGGCTAAGAAATTCCTGATGCCTGATATTGTTGAGGTTTTTTACAAATATTACGCTAGTACATATAAGTCACAGGTTCAATATGATTTGGCCACCTTACAAGTATACTTAGATGCTATTATTCTTCCCACACTCTCTGCGGCTAGTAGGGAGTATTTGGACTCTCCTTTTACTGAAGAAGAGATTGATATGGCCATTATGTCATTCCCTAATGGAAAGGCGCCTGGAATAGATGGCATACCCATTGAAATACATAAAAAACATCGATCCTTTTTTGTAGCTAAATTGTTGGGAACACTCGGCGAGCTGTGCGGGGCCAACGCCCTCTCCCCCTCCATGACGGAGGCAGTGGTGGTGGTGATACCTAAATCAGGTAAAGATCCATTGTACCCAGAGTCATATCGCCCGATCTCACTCCTGACGTGTGATGTAAAGATCTTGACTAAACTGCTGGCACTGAGGCTAAATAGGGTGGTGTTGGAATTGATTCACCCGGATCAGACTGGGTTCATGCCGGGCAAGTCCACATCTATTAACCTTAGGAGGTTATATACCCTCCTACAGGTGCGGTCGCCTCCTGAGGAGAGCGAAGTGGTGGTATCCCTCGACGCGGCTAAGGCGTTCGACTCGGTGGAGTGGCTGTACCTGTGGGAGGTGTTGTCCCGTTTCGGGGTGGGTTCCAATTTCATAAAATGGGTTAAGTTACTTTATTCACATCCTGTAGCTTGGGTATGTGTAAATGGCCACCTCTCCCAGCCATTTAAATTGGAAAGAGGCACTAGACAGGGATGCCCATTGTCTCCTGCTTTGTTCGCACTAGCAATAGAACCACTGGCCTGCCTTATTCGTAATAATAAAGATATTAAGGGACTTCAATCAGAGCATAGGGAGGATAAGGTGGCGTTATACGCTGATGATATGCTGCTGTTCCTTGCTGACCATAAAGAGTCTCTGGGTACTCTCCTGAGGGTGGTTGATTGTTTTGGGGTATTCTCTGGTCTGAAAATCAATTGGGATAAGTCCAGTGTGTTCCCAGTGGGTTGGAAATGTCCAACTACTCCACTAAAAGATCTCCAACTGAGGTGGACACCAAAATTTAAGTACCTGGGATTGTGGATCACTAACACCCCCTCAGAATTTATGGAACTAAATTTACAGCCTCAGGTTGAATATCTTAAATCAAAAATACATGTGTGGAGGAAGCTCCCTCTTTCTGTGTCTGGCAGGATAAACTTAATTAAGATGGTGGTGCAGCCAAGGTTTTTATATATACTTCAGCAATCACCTATATATATCCCACCCTCTTTCTTTCGCAGTGTTGACCGTTATTTGACCTCTCTGGTCTGGGGAGGGGGGAGGGCCAAGGTTAAGCTCAGCTCGTTGTGCAGGTCCAGGGCTAGTGGTGGTCTTGCGTTTCCAAATTTAAAATTGTACTATATTGCTTCTCAACTGACCCACCTCAAGGCATGGATTTCCGATCCGGGTTACCAGGATCTACACTGGATATTAGTTCATCAATTCAATGCCAATCATACGCCTTTGCAGTCACTGTTGTCCGGGAGGCTCGGCCCACAGGCTTCTCCGCTCCTGATTCAGGCAATTAAGATCTGGGCAGTCAGTAATAAAATGGTGGGATTCACAGATATAGATCCATGTACTCCTATTTGGGGGGCGAGGAGATTGAGGGAGTTGGACACAGTGGTGGGGTCCAGGCGGTGGTCCCGGTATGGTGTGGTGGCTGTAGGTCAACTATATGAAGTAAATGTTCTTAAATCTTTTGAACAGTTGTCCAGGGAATTTTCTGTGCCTAGAACAATCTTCTTTTCCTACCTCCAACTGAGACATGCCATGTACACACAATTCAAAGGGGAGCCACCAGTGGTTGCCATAGCCCCACTGAGAAAGCAGTTACAGGCTTTGAGCAACAGGGGTCTGATTTCATGTATGTACTCCTGTCTTTTGTATGAATCCACTGTAAATGACTTGAATGACCTGAGAAATCAATGGGAAATAGATATTGGTCCCTTAACAGACAAAGAATGGGGGATGGTCATGGATAGCACTAGTGGCTACACAGCATCATTAAAATTCCAGCAAATACAGGTGTTCATTCTGCATAGGGCCTACTTGACTCCTATTAGGCTGGCTAAGTTCCGCCCTGATAGCACTTCTAAATGTCCAAAATGTAGTTCGGAAAATGGCCATTTCTGGCATCTCATTTGGGAATGTCCCTGTATACAAAACTTCTGGCGAAGAGTCATACGATGTGTTCAAAAAACGGGAATTGAAGTCCCACTTAGGTCATCGGCCACTTGTTTATTTGGGCTCCGTCTGAAGGGAAAGGTCAACAAGCTGACAAAAATTTATATTTCCCAGTTGTTTATGGTGGCTAAGGTTAGCATAGCCCGCTTATGGTTAGCCTCGACGAGTCCCACAATTAAGAGTTGGAAAATCCTGGTTAATGCCACTATAGGGCATGAAAGATTTGTTTACACAAGCAGGCAGGCATTGCCAAAGTTTGAGAATATATGGTACAGGTGGGTGGAGTCTCCATTTTATTTTGTATCCTCGAGTCATGATGTCCCGAATACATGAGGGTCTGGTTCCCCTAGATTACATAATAACAATAATAAAGTCCATAACAAAAAGCAGAGCCCCGCCTCTGCAGAGTACGTATGCAAGAGTATTTACGATGTATATTCCTAATTAAGTATTGTACAAATGTTACCATTATGCGATACTGGTGTCTTACAATTTAACCAATATTTTATATTCAATATTGACATATTTGCGACTGTATTTTCTTTCTACTGTATTTGTTTATTTTTTGTTTTGTTGTTGGTATGTATGTACCTTGAAAATTTCCAATAAAAAATACTGGATTTAAAAAAAAAAAAAAAGTTGCATTCATTTAAAAAAAATTGTTTCTGATTTCCACTGAATATGAAATAAACATGCTTTTTTTTCTATGTATAGTAAATAGAAAGCTTATTTAAAATAGGTTTTGCAATATGAGCCGATGCCGTTCTGCTTAAATGATACCTTCCAGTGTAGTTTATAGCGGCTTATCTCAAACTGTGAGGCATGCTTTCATTTTAGGTGAAGCTCAATTGTCTCAGTTACATCAAATTATACCACTGGGCAGGCAAAATAGCTGAATAGAAAAAGTTATAAGAGATTAATAAATATAGAGCTAACTTTAAATCATTCTGTAACTAAATAGTGATGTTTATTAAGCATGTATTTAAAACTCACGTTTAATAAAAGTGACTACAGATCTCCCTTTTTGTGGTCCGCATATATTAAACCAGGGCACATATTATTGCCTATTTATTTCAGTTTCACATTTGTGAAAGTTTGTATGGGGTTGGGATGTTTGGTTGTATTTTTCTTATAATTAGACTTTCCATAATGCTACATCATTTTTTAAGCTCGGTTTTGTATGGTATGGCTTTTTAGTCTGACTTATTGTTTTATGTTTTATTTGTAGAATTATTTTTGCCACTGCTATTTAGGATATTATTTCAGTGTTATCATTGCTGACTCACAGTGCTGGGGACATGGGGTCGTTTCTCACCAGGCCCTACCTGTGTAGGGTTTGAAAGTTCTCAGCGTCGGTTTCCTCTGTGTGCCCTGGTTTTCCTTCCACAGCTCAAACTGGTAATGGTAGGCTAATTGGCTGCTGACAAAATAGACCCTAGTACAGCGATGTACAACAGGTGCACCTAGTGCTGCATGCAGCCCTCCAAGCCTTCACCTGTGCCAGCCAGTGCTGCATTAATGTGGTGGTGGTGGGGATATAGACTGTAAGCACCAACGGCGCAGGGACTAATGTGAATGATTAGATATTGTCTGTACAGTGCTGTGTAATATGATGGGGCTTATAAATAAACATAATAAATAACTACCGACATTCGATTGCTGCTCAGGCATTTCTGTATATCACAGATACAGTCAAGATGAATATACAGAGTACTGGACCCCACTGCATATTAAATCTTATTTTTATTGAGCTTTGTTTTAAACAATACCCCTTATATATCAACAATAAACTCATATTATCTTATCTAACTTTCAAGGTAAATGTCCAAAAATGTTCATGGTGCAGGACTAACTTTATACATTTTATCGGTGAGTGCTGCAGATGCATGGGGAAGGGGGGTGCAGGCAACTGGAAGGAGTGGGGGACTTGGTAATGCCGAACCCTGTAGCAGTCACCTCCCCTAGCTCCCACAGTAATTCTAACACTGACTAGCATCTTTCAGAAGTATAGTGTAGAGAGGCTAATGAAGGCAGAAATCCGAAAGGTTGCTGCTGGATGTATGATGTAGCACATATTGTACCTGTGCTGTAGGGTTTGGTTAAAAATGCAGTTTCTTGCAGCCACCCCATTTCTCCCTTGACTATATATATATATATATATATATACCATCTATAATATATATATGTATATATATATATATATATATATATATATATAGAGAGAGAGAGAGAGAGAGAGAGAGAGAGAGATATATGTATATATTAGAGATGGTTGGGCTTAGGGGATCCAAGTAGGCTCGTGAGCCGGCTCGGTACTCTCGCGCCCTCGGATCTGAATCGAGGCAAAACGTCATTGTTGTGTTGTCGGATCTCACGGGTTTTGGATTCCATAAGTACCTCCCTCCCCAGGAGATCTAGCGCCATTACTCACACAGAAACATGGGTAGCAGTGTTCTTGTCACTCTCCAGTGCCATTGCTCAGTGCCATTGCTCACACAGAAACAGGGGTAGCAGTGTTCTTGTCACTCTCCAGTCTCCAGTGCCATTGCTCAGTGCCATTGCTCACACAGAAACAGGGGTAGCAGTGTTCTTGTCACTCTCCAGTCTCCAGTGCCATTGCTCACACAGAAACAGGGGTAGCAGTATTCTTGTCACTCTCCAGTGCCATTACTCAGTGCCATTGCTCATACAGAAACAGGAGGGGTAGCAGTGTTCTTGTCACTTGACAAAAATTGACTGGAAATGACTGGAAATTAATGTAATTGAGGTTAATAATGATGTAGGAACAAAAAAAGAGCCAAATGATGTAATTTTAGGAAAAAATAGGGATTTTAGAAAAAAAATAGGGATCCAAAACCAACACACGGAGTTAATTCAGATCCAAAACCAAAATATATATGTGTATATATATATATATATATATATATATATATATATATATATATATATATCTAATATATAAATGCTTAGTGGCATCTGTGTGTGTGTGGGGAAAAAAAACCAAGTTGCAGCGCCACCTGCTGGGCAGAGTTATACACTGACCTACTAAATTCTTAGTGTGTGTGGGGAAAAAAATTCAAAAAGGGCTGAAATTTGGTAGGGCTCAAACTCATTTTCGTGAGGTAATTTTACCTCATGAACACACATGTGTAGAGGCGTGCGTTAGTGTGTGTGTGTGTGTGTGTGTGTGTGTGTGTGGAAAAAACTATTTTCTCAGAAAGGGCTCATCCAATTGACCTGAAATTTGGTATACTGACATTATTTGACAAAAAAATTAGAATAGTCAAGTCAGTTAACTTCCATCATCCCCCCTTCCCCCCGTGGGAGGGGTAGTAAAGGCTAAATTTACGAGTTGAGGGGTCAAACTCATTTTCGTGAGGTAATTTTACCTCATGAGCACACATTAAAAAGGCCGCTTGCGTCGGGAACTAACGCTCTTCCCCTGAGGAGGCCTGGGCTAGGTCCAAATGCATGACAAGAACCTTTTTAAGACCTTAAGTAACTTGATTTGACTAGAATGCATGAGTATCATGCACGGGTTAACTTGTATATATATATATATATATATATATATATATATATATATATATAGTGGGTTTTGGCTTTGGATCCCTATTTTTTTCTAAAATCCCTATTTTTTTTGCTAAAGTCACATAATTTAGCTTTTTTCCCCCTACATTATTGTTAAGCTCAATAACACTAATTTCAAGTTATTTTCAGTCAATTTTGACCACCTCACAGGTCACAATATTATTTTCATACACTTTCAAACAAAGACTGCAGCGACCTGGCTGGATGGTAAGCGACAGAGCAGTGACACAAACACACAGCAGTTCATAGCACATCTAGGGAACATTTCCACACAGCAGTGTCAGTAAAGAGAAGTGGTGCAAGATGGAATTGTCCTTGGATCATGAAATCAGTTATGGTTCATTTGATTGCTCCACCCGTTCCTTAGATAACTGTGGTAATTCTACAGCTAATACATGGTGACGAGCACTGACGCCCCCCTTCTCCCCCTGGATGCATGTTTTTATCAGACCCAGACCAATCCAGGGTGCCAGACAATGCACTAAAAAGAGCCATTGTACTTAACAGCAAAAAGCAAGTTCATCATTGAGCTTAGAATCAGCCCCAATTCCCAAAAAATTATAATATAGTTAGATACCTTTGACGTAAAGTGCAGATTACAAACACTTTGTGCAATACTGATGAAACAGCAGCAAAGTGGACGGTAATACATATACACATCTATTTAGATATCCATGCTTACATTACATCTGAAAGCAACGTTGTTCTTTGTTAATAAAACTGGTGTCTTCATACCATTCAAAAAAATGTATGGGCCTTCTTTATGGGTACTCTATCAGAAAGGTCGGTCTTACACACACCACTCGTGGATAGACTCTACGCAGGGATTTGTGTCATTTCTAAATCTGAACACACATTTTCCTCTAATGCCTAACCGTTTTCTTCCAGCTCGTAAAAGTATTTGGACACCACTTTTGGAGTCTGAATGACAAGGTCTTGCACGGTCATGACTGACCTTACAAGAAGATGCCTCAGTGACAGTTGCAGAACTAGCACTCATAGAGAAAGGCAAAGGCCTCATTCTTTCCTTGCCGCTGCATGTGTAGAATGCCATGTTGGCAATTTTCTTTTTTTATGCAGATACCTTTGCCTGTATTACAGGTCTTTTTTTCTTGACCAAGGTAAAAGGTGTTGTTTTACATTTTTGTTTCCCTTACTTAAAACACTATGCACTTTAACATAGGCTTTAGCAGATGATGTAGAGGTATTACTATGATCATGACTGGTGCCAGCAGCTGCTTGGTGCTCCTGGTCTTCTGTGTACTGCTGGGAATCCATTTTGATAACACAGTACAATGTGACTGCAGATTTAGAAGACCAGAACTGCCAGCCCTATAATTTGTATTTCAGCAATGGAACAATGGAGCTCTCCTCTTTATGTGTTACCTATATAACACCGTACAATTTGACTGCAGATTTAGAAGACCAAGCCTGCCAGACTTATTAGTTCTATTTCAGCAATGACAATTAGCAATGAAGCAATGGAGCTCTCCTGAATGTCACTGGAGACTTTGAAGAACACTACTACCCCTTCCTCTTTCTTTTCTACCTATGACGCTGCCCAACTGCTCTACAGACTGCCAAGAACCATGGTACCCCCTCTGTGTCCCTCTGTGAAATGGCGCTGGATCGCTGTGGAGGGCTGTAATTATAGAATCCAAACTCGCAAGATCCAGCGACGTAACGATGATGTTTTGCTTCGTTTTCAATTCCTAGGGTGTGTGAAAGTACTGAGCCAGCTTGGTTCGGTACTTGGATCTGCTAAGTTCGGGTGTGTTCGGTTCTTGGGGAACTGAGCCTGAGCATCTCTAATATATATTATATATATATATATATATATATATATATATATATATATATATATTTACAGAATGAACTGATTCTGAATATTTGTCGTTCTCAGCCCATAATGCACTGCACATCCTGTATGTTGCCAGTCATGTATCAAAAATCGTATCTATTTCCATTACTAAAGAAACAAATTTGTGAGCAAAACTCTATAATGTGGTGGTGGTACAGAGGTAAGTTAAACAATTTTTTTAAGAACTTTGATTTAAACTCTGATTGCAGACTACGTGACCTACATAAGCATTTTAAAATAACTGACTGAACAATCAGATGATTTTATTCATAGCCCCACTTTGCATGACCCATTTGGTACCCCTAGCCTGCAGTATTCCTTTACCCTGGAGTCAGTTTTGGGTGATATAAACAGAATAAAGCTTTCTCTGAGTGCAGGATGTTCTAGAGTGGTGCACAGAAAGCCGGCTGAGCAGTAAAACTATAATAACTTGCCTTATCGGGAAGTAATAAATAAATGGCTGAATTTTATCTTCCACAGCCGCACAGAACCCTTTTCTACAATTGATTGAGCCCAGAGCACAAAAACTGCAATCCAAAACCTGTGACAATTGAGGGGTTGAACACACTAAGTTAGAATAATGCTATCAGCAAAGGGCACAAGTTAATTTGCTTAGTAGCTCTGAGATAATTAATTAAACAATCATTGTGTGCATAGCTGAAATCCTATTTGGTTAATAAATAGGTCAGTGCAGCCTTACATATGCATGCAGTAGTTATGTATCAATGTGGAAAGCGGTGTCATTTTTCTATCAAGTGTAACAGTTCAGGAATTGAAGTTTGCCGGTGGTGAAATAAGCTTTTCACTCATGGCTGCATACTCGAAATAGGCGACTTTATATCTGTAAGGATCATTTTTCCTGATCTTTCTACCTAGTGCATATATAGCAACACAGATATGGTTACATCTACACTAGAAACTCTAACATTACATTGTAATCTTAGAGAGTTATACATTAAAGGGATTAAAAGTTCTAAAATAAGTTGCTGCTGTATTTATAATACTGGTGTGGTTTTTGTAAAAGGTATCCAATTCTGTACCTAATAAGAACTTAATATATAATAAAAACCACAGTAAACACTTTTTATTCTGGCCATGTGACTGAGGTGGCTTCAAGTATTCTTATATGTTATTCGTTAAAATATATCTTGTAACAGTGTTGATAATTCTGAATAGTGAAAGGAGACACTCATTCAATTTTTAAAATTCATATCATACAATGCATAATAAGACAATATGCCGAGATTTTTATTACTTTTTATGCTGCAGAGCATTTTGATAGCAACACTAAAAGTTAAACTCCTTTCAGCAACATTAAGGGCTAGATTTACTAAGCTGAGGGTTTGAAAAACTGGGGATGTTGCCTCTAGCAACCAATCAGATTCTAGCTTTCATTTATTTAGTACCTTCTACAAAATGACAGCTAGAATCTGATTGGTTGCTATAGGCAACCTCCCCCTTTTTCAAACCCACAGCTTAGTAAATCTAGTACTAAGAGTAGAAGCACTCTGGCCCTTTTTTTTAATAGCATTTTTATCCCAGCTGGAATAGGCCAGCATTTTTATAGCTTATAGCGCTTATGATGCCCTGTGTGACAGGGTCTGCTCCAATATTCTGCATTTCAATTGGCGCATGTTTTTTTTGAGCATTTGGACAATTGTAAAAGAAACTTGTCCTAGTGTTGGGATGTCTGCTTTTAAGAAAAAACGCTCACGAGATTAAATTGCTGATGCATCATTCTGTCTGTATTACTCCTATAAATAAATGATGTCAGTTTGGGGTCATTAGATACTGCACTTTATAGGTGGCATTTAAAACGCCCCTGTGTCACCGCCCTACGGGTTGGCTGTTGCAGACGGGTTGCAGAGAGTTGCAACTGTGATGGGAATTGTCTGACTGTTTAGAGAGATGAGGAGGAGAGGGGGAACTCTGAATAGCATATTTTCAATCTTTATTCATACTGTCACCTGCGAGTAGATCATTTAGAAACAACTTTAATATATGCTAATTTTGCAAATTACTTTGTCTGGGGAGATGATATTTTTAAAATAACTTTTGTGATGGTTTCACGTTGATAATACCATTTTCCATGACTAGCCATTTATATAAGCCTTACATAATTACTTAAGCAAGTATTTTACTCATGTATTATTGCTAACATTATTACTACTGTGTATGATATAAGATATTGCATATGTAAATTTTCTTCACTGTCAAGGAAGCAATGTTCTTTTGCACTCCTCACAGTAGTGTTTTTAAATCCTCCTGTGCAGTTGCAATTTAGTTAACGATTGTGATTTACTTGTTGTTCATTTAGTTTTAAAATGAACTTATAATGCAACATCAGCTAAATTGTTATCTCCTAGCAGACACTTGTAAAAGCAAAAATTACTTTAATACCATGTAGTAATGATTCTACATATTAATACGAACAGATTATAGTGTCTCTAAACCAAAAACTGCCAGCCCCACACTGAGCAGCCAAGGGTTTGGTAACTGTGATTTGGAGGAAACATGCTGTTAATATTCCTGAAAACCACTGAGGTTTAAAAGGTGTTTTCCGCTTTAGAAATCAATTTTATTATATTGCTGAGACCTCCACCAAAGTATTATTATTGGAAAGGGATTTAGTAAAATGTTGCTGTTTTATTTTTAATTGAAAAACACTTATTAACACTTACTATTTAAATATATGTATTGTTATTCAAAGCTTTTAACTCACATAGAGGAGGGCAAAATAATAAATATAGAAAATGTAGAAAGGATAATAATTTATAAAACCAAAATGATGAATTCTGCATAGAAAGGGGCATATTCAATTCCGATCCCGATTTACTGCCGGTAATACGGTACCGCAATAATGCGGATTTTCGTACACAGCCCTACGGGCCGCAAACGAAAATCCATGTTATTGCGGTACCGCGGATTAGGTTTGCGGTCCGTTCCGGCGCGATCCCGCGGATCGGGATCCGAATTGAATATACCCCTAATAATCTATTGTGTGTTTTAAAATATTATACTTTATTTCATTAGTTTTTTTGCAATCTTTTAATACACATTAGACCTTTTCTTTCTATCGTTATCATTAAGCTTTTTCATTTATTTCAAGCGTTGAGTCTTTAATACATTTTATTGTAAACTAATGAAATAAAGTATAATATATTAAAACACACAATGGATTATTAGTGTGAATTTAGAGTGCCCCCACTATAAGTCTTTTTTTCTTCTTTTTCACATTACATTTACTCTTGGGGCGCACCTCCTGCTGTATTCATTCATACTAAAGTATAATATCATGAAGTGTATATTGCATGAATTGATCAGGCATTTTCACATCAGTGAATACTTTATGGTAGGTTCTGTGCGGATGTTCGTAAAACCTGATTTCTTTCAAATAGTACTTAAGGCACATGGAGCTTGAGATACACATTCTGACATCTCTTTGTGCTGTCACAGAATTTTGGTGGAGCACACTAAGTGGCTGCTGCTGATATATTAAATTTACTGGGCCTGATTCATTAAGGAACTTAAATTAAGAAGTTTCTTATTTAAGTCTCCTGGACAAAACCATGTAACAATGCAAGGGGTGAAAATTAGTATTCTGTTTTGCACATAAGTTGAATACAGCCTGTTTTTTCATGTAGCACACAAATATCAACTTTAAATCTCAGTGTACAAATAAGCTATCAAATATTTGTGGGCTACATGAAAAAAACAGTCAGTATTTAACTTATGTGCAAAACAGAAAACTAATTGTCACCCCTTGCATTGTAACATGGTTTTGTCCAGGAGACTGAAATAAGGAACTTCTTAATTTAAGTTCCTTAATGAATCAGGCCCACTGTTTGTAAATCTGTTCTATTTCCAATGACAAAAAAGCAATAAAGGCCTAGTTTATAATTAAAAAATAAGTCCAGATAGCAGGTGCAGTTTTGTAAAACTATGTTGTGCTGCAGGGAGGCAAATTTAAAGTGTGCAGAAAGATATAGAGTTGGGTGGTGGGCGTGTCCTAGTTCAACTCTAAATCACAGTGTAAAAATAATGCAGCCAGTATTTGTGTGCTACACACAACAGCAGCCAGTGTTTTCCCTGCATGCATTTCATCAGCACAGGGTATACTTAGGTGCAAATTTTCACTCTTTAGCAGGATTTGCTCTTAATTCTAAACAAAGCCCTAAATATACTGACTGTGAATAGAAGGTTCTTTAAATATAATTTGGAATTACAGGTTTATGTATAATTATAGGCTATGACTAACTACGCCTAACGGTGGTCTGGAATGAATTGCCTTTGCTGCAAGATGATATAATATTGCAAATGCCTTTGTAAGATTTTTACTGGATACAGTCTGCTTGTACTTGCTGCCAAGAGTGACAATATTTTTTAATGATTACCAAAAGTGAGGAATATGTGGGTGGTAGAGGGCGGAAGGTGTAACTGAGTAACTTGCAATTTATACTGCGTAATTACAGCAGTTTCAGTGTGAAGCTAACAGTGATGAAAACATTAGGGGAAGCATTACTTATCAGGCTTCCAGTTTTCAAAGCAGGACCCTTTTATCATGACTGTCTTTTTTCCTTTTTTTTTCTTTTTTTTAAATTGGTCAAAAATTGTACATTACAAGATTTGTTGTTTATGATTTGCTGATAATTAGTATGCTTAGCTGTGTGCTGTTTATTAAGCATGTATTCTTTTTTGACCCATCTACAGTGCGTTTCTTGAACGAGATCAGAATGATTACTATTGTAAGCATTGTCTAAATTGTAGTAGTGACATACATACATACATACATACACACTTGCATAAACACTTTAATTATACACACACAACAGTGCAGACACAAGCACTATGGTGTATAAGCAGTTAGTGGTAATTCCAGTAGTTGTGTGGGAACTAAATATAATATACTCTATTATTTTAAAGGAAAAAAATTGCAGGTGGTCCAGTGACTCAGCCCAAGGTAGCCCACGGTGGGACCTACCCAGGGGACATATGCCCCCATAACCCCCAGCCCAGTCTGCCCCTGATTGTAATTTTCTTTGTTGTTCAAACACACCTAACACCTTATTTCTTGTAGAAGGCTCTCCCGAACTTGACCACAAATTGTACACCTTGATCTGTGATGATTTCCTGTGTGAGACCATGTGAATTAAAACATTCTTTGATGAAGATGTTGGTGAGGACTTGGAAGTAAGGAATATATTTTGAAAACAATTATCTATAACAAGCTAAATAACTGAAAATCCATTAGAAATTGATAGCTCTGGGGTGAAGTCCATCAAGATGTGTCCTGGGTATATTTGGTGGGGGAAGAGACTTAAGTCCTGCAGGACACTGATAGGCGACCTTGTCTTGTGCATAGGTTGAACAAGCTGTAATACATTCTGGAGCGCCCTTGCAAAGACCTGGGTATCATTAGCCACAACAAATGATGTACAGGTTTGTTTGTTTTATATCGTCGGATAGCTACAGAAGGGACTTCTGCAAAAGATTGATGGACTTGCTGCAGGGAACCCACAGGTTGCAGCTAGTCTTACTAAGTCACTGCTACAGGCCAAGTTCAGCGCAGGCAGCTCAGGTTCTAAGTCATAATCCAGTCCATGGTCAGAGGCAGGCAGCACAGGTGCAAAACGGAATAAGAAGGCAAGTGACAAGGTAATCAAATAATCCTCGTTGGTACACCTTAATTCAGCAGCAGGTATTGGCATTCAGGCAACTAAGGGACAGAACCTGATGGACAGGCAAGGGGTCTATAAATGCCGATCACACCTTTGTAGTGGGAGAGAGCTGCAGGTAAAATTGATCTAATTATTGGGCTGTGTGAAACATAAAAAAGAGAGTAGAAGTAAGGCACATTGCTTAGAGCAGGAGACGCAGGAAGTCTACAGCTTACGCACTGTTTACACTACTTATTTTATCATTCATTAATGCAAAATAGATAGTTGATTCAGGAAAACAACACTTACATGGGGTGGAGGTTGACAGTAATATTGCAAATGAAAAATACAACCATAAAAGTCATGGAACATAAACGCACGAGACCAGAAATAGCTGACACATGATCACATCCATATAAAAAAAAATATTTTAATAACAAATGCCTTAAATGGTTGTAGCTACAGCTTGTACTTTTCTGGTGTCTTAAAACTAATCTGACAGCATTAATAACAGATATTAGCTTAAATAACTAATCTCAATGTGACAGGCTGATTATTCTCCTTTCTGCAACCAAACACTCTGGTGTATAAGCAGTTGGTGGTAATTCCAGTAGTTGTGTGGGAACTGAATATAATATACTCTATGTTTAACTGCCCCCTACTAAATTGGCTCTGATGTGTTTGTGTGCCTGTAGTAGGGAAATTAGATTGTAAGTTTCACTGGGACAGAGATTGATGTGCCTGCATATGTTTATCTGACTATCGCTCTGCGGAATGTGTTACGTTATATAAATAAAGGATAATATTAGTCTAAACAGTCATATATGAAAATATTTATAAATGCTCCATAAAGCTCATTGATGTATACAGGTCATCTTGTATTTTGACTATTGCTAAATTATTAGTAAGTAAAATGACAAAAGGCAACGGGAGGTACAGGTACCCAAACAAACATTAATTCTAATAACACTGTGTCTCGGTGTTAACCTGCCTGACATTTTCCTGTGCAGCTGGCCGAGTGCCTTGGAAGCATTTCTTCACTTCATTGCATTCCTGCACTTCCCACGCATGCAGTACTTTTAAAATATGAAACTATCCTCATGTCCTTAGCTTTCATAATATAGGATTCACCTGAAATCTCTTTTAGGTCACTATTACTGTGTGGTCATTAGGACTCTAATCTTACATTTATATTAATAGGCATCTGTGTAATTATGTTCCTATGCAAAACATAATTTAATTAAAAATAACAAACTGAACCATTTTAGAAGAAATAGTACTAAAATCGTTAAACATGATTGTTCAGTATAGGTTACAGGTTGTATGTTCTACATATAACACAATAGTTATATAAGGTTCAACATGCTCCCACTATGGCATGTACACAATGCAGTGATTTAGTGTAAGAAACATTATCAGTAATTTCTGGTTTTGCATATATAACTGAGGAACAGTAGTGATGCACACGTCAACATTCTACCGTGGCCGAGATGTGGAAGCCCCATGGTGAAAACTGTTTTAGGGCAAGGCTGGCCAGACTTTCGTAACATTGCATCTACTCTTTTTTTTAATCACCCATTTATTTTGAGGCCATACAAGATGCTAAAACCAATATGAATTTTAAAAGAATGAACAAAACAGGATGTTGGACCACTCTCATACTTCCTGTGTAAACTTTTAGAATGCTTCAATAAATTCTCTTGCTTGGCAACAGCTACACTTGAATGGCAGATCAGACACAAACATATTTAATTGGACATAATAAAAAAAAAAAAAAATCATTCTCCCTCTATGTGTAAAAGTGGTACATTTTCTGTTTCTTGGCACTTGGTGCAGCATTCATACTGAGATCAGTATGTACCAATTCTTCATCAGCAAAGATGGGCCGTGTCCAGACAACATGGATGATTTGCTTCACGGTGTTTAGCATTGCCGGGACACAGCACTGGAGCCATGGATTTGATTCCTACCAGGGCTCTATCTATGTACTGTTTGTCGGATCTCCCCATTTTGCCGTTGGTCTCCTCCACATTCTCCATTTTCCTCCCACAGTCCAAAAACATTCTGGTCGATTAAGAGGCTTATGATAAAATGAAGCATATTAAATTAAACAATTAATATTATATGCACCTGTAAGCACACAAAAGTCACTGTTTGCTATGGACAACACACACTTTTCATAATATGTGGTTAGCACTGGGGTCATGAGTTCAATTCCCGACCATGGCCTTATCTGTGTGGAGTTTGTATGTTCTCATCGTGTTTGCGTGGGTTTCATCCAGGTGCTCCGGTTTCCTCCCACACTCCAAAAACATACTGGTAGGTTAATTGGCTGCTATCGAAATTGACCCTAGCCTGTGTCTGTGTGTATGTTAGGGAATTTAGACTGTAAGCTCCAATGGGGCAGGGACTGATGTGAATGAGTTCTCTGTACATCGCTGCTGCGGAATCAGTGGCGCTATATAAATAAATGCTTTGATGATGATGATGATAGCTACCTGGGGAACAGTTTTCACTAAGGTCCACCAATGTGTATATATATATATATATATATATATATATATATATATATATATACACACACACTGTCTTATAGAAAGCTGAACAATACTTACTATGCTGCTACAAGTTTGCTTTTTGTTTTCCTACTTTATATTCAGTTGGCTGGCATGCACAATTGTCTACGTTTTGGACCTCTCCTTTGGGAGACCCCAGTGGGGATGCCCAAATTGTAAGTGCAGTAGTCCTGATAATGCGATTTGCATCATCACATCCCACCACACTGGGCATTTCGCGGGTGTGGGGCTACGATGACGCAAATCACAGCAAATCTCATCATCGACTCCCCGCCCATTCCAGTAAGGAAGTGGGTGTGATCTGGGAGGGTGGCCTACTCTCCTGCTCGTCCGGCATAACATTCTGGGAGAGTAGGCAAGATTGCTGGCATGGTTCAGCCAAAATAAATATGTAAACTAAATAAATAAAAAGTGATATTTCTGATGTTATTATACTAAATCTGGGCCTCTCTATAACTGTAAAGTGAATGTATCTTAATGTTGAAGTATTGCAATAAAACAAAATCATTATATTGCATTTTGATACAATTAAACTAGCAAAGTTCTTAGCAGACTGAAATATATGCAGCATATTTGTAAATAATACTGTTTTTTTCATCATTTCTAGGCTATGAACAGATTTTACAGCAAATCTCAAAATGAAAATTGTATCTGGATAAATACTTTGTTCTCACCAACATTTTGAGAGATTTAAAATAGAACCATGAGAAGAAGAGACATCTAAGTAGCAATTACTGAGCAGAGTCTCTCTCCTCCGGCATGTACAATCAGAACAGCATGGGAAATGGAACTATTAGAGCCCCACGAAGGGAAGATAGCTGCCTCTCCTCTAGGAGGAGAGAACATTCTTCTGGGGCCTTTACTAAACTGCAGGAGACGGTGTTGCTTCTAGAAGAGGAGCTAAAACAGAGATGGAAAGAGCTGCAAGAAAAGGATGACAAAATCAAACAGTTGGAGAAGGAATTGGAAACGAAATCCATTCAGATTGACAAGCTGCAGGATGCTATCGGGTACAATAACGACCAGCTGTCCCCGAAGGGTAGTCAGAAAACAAAGCTTCTAAGTGTTATAAACCAAGGTCCTGCTCAGTACAATGAGAAAGCCCCTGAGGCCCACAGACGTCAGAAAGCTAAGGAAGGAGTCTCGGCAGAGCCG